>NW_013952505.1:954673-978205 GCF_001266775.1 Austrofundulus limnaeus | reverse complement strand
AGAGACAAATCTGGATCAAACAAACCTTTATTAATAATAATGAGATAGATAAAGCAATGAAGAACCAGAAAAAGTATAGAAAACAAAAAGAGGAGTTAAAATTGTGTAATTCCTCTTAAAGGGAGGCGCTCCGTCCCCRTTCGACCGTAACTTTGGGACCAAGATCTCAGCCAAGGCGGTGCAGTGGCTTTCTCAAAAGCTGGTGGAGAGTTACAGACGAGGTAAAGTGTTTTGGTTTCTCAGTTGTTCTCTGAATGGAATCATGGTATCATAAAAGATCCTGCAGAGACGAGCAATGAAGCAAACCTCTCGTACTTGCTCTGAAATTATGCAAGGAAGTTAGTTTTATTTAATCACATAGATGTAGGAGTTTAATATGAAGCAATAACTAAAGTTAAACACCTTGTTCTTTATCTCTTGTTTTGTCTTACACACGGATGACATAAGATGAAGGTAAATCTCTTTTGGTGGTTTCATGACCATCTTCATGTTTTTTTTTTTCTTTTTTTTAAGCTCTAAGTCCATGTGTTGTGCTGTGTTGTAGCGATGAACACATCCTGTCCCAGCWCATGTGGGGCACAGCTGGAACTGTGTCTCACATGTTTATCAGCAGCTGCCATGCGTTGCTATTTCCAGTTTCTGATTCATCTGAGAATAATCTGTCTGGAAATGTGTAGGCATGAGCTTAGATGGTTAACATGTTTTTTTTAACTGCTTTTTCCATTTAGTTTTTAATGTGATGCTTTAGTTGCCTTTTAGTAGTAATAATTCTTCATCACCTCTTTCTGTTGTGATTTCACTTAACATTTGGTTTCTTTAGCTAGTGCATTAAAMATAAAATGTAATCCCTCACACACACTGTAGAGTGGTATCTGTTTTTTTTTTCCATAAATGTCTGCGTATTKATTCTTGTTTCCACCTGGGACTGAACGATGTGTCTCTGCAGGCCGAGTGTTTGCCAACTCGGAGGACTCCTGCTGTCTGCTGGGGATGCGTGCCAGGGCTCTGGTCTTCCAACCTGTTGTGCAGCTGAAAGATGAGACCGATTTTGTGTACGTTCATTTAGAGTTACACAAATAACAGACTGAAAAGCATACTTTTTTAAAGAGATCGTGGACATTTTGAAGGAGGTTCTGGTTAGTTAAAATCTACTAATAGGTAATGTTTTGAATGAGCTCAGTTTGGAGAAAGTTTTATTCTGATTTGACTGATGAGCCAACAGCTTGTTTAATCCAAGATCAATGTGGATTCAGTGTGCTCTTAAAACAATGCCTATTTTTCAAATGTATGTTGGTTAATGCAGAAGTTCTTCTATAACCGTTTACACTCCATCAGTTTTGCTTTAGGTAGTTTTTACCATCAGTGAAATCAGTAGCTCTTTGCAACCACAAATATATAGGCAGCAGCAACTAGCTGTAGCACTTCTTGTGAAGGCTGGGACAATTCCTGCAGCATTTTCATAATATTTCTGTTAGAATAACTGTAATGGAAAATGATGGTTGTGCAAATGTTTCTAAAATAGTGTTGACTTGAACTGCTATAACAAGTAGTTTTAAAACATCAAAGTCCACTCCATCAGTTTTGTCCAAGATAAAACACTTAATGAAAAATCATCCTAAATAATTCTAACCTTCAACTTTTCTAGTGGTGTATGCTAATGCTATGTTGTAGACCTGTAGTGGTGTTAATTTCATATAATGCAAGATATTTGTGCCAAATTTTGTCGCAATTTTGACGACCTGGCAATCTTAAGGATGCCCCATCTTTTGTGGTGGCTCCAAAGATAATTTTATATTCCTGCAGTGTGTGGTGTGTTAAGRCTGATCTGTTCGGCTCAAAAAGGCATCAGGACTGTTCGAATCTAAAAGCAGGGATATTCAACATGTTGAATTGCCTTGGCCAGATATCCCAGCATGTGTGGTGTTCCCTGAGGCAAAACGAGCATGCAGCCTGTTGAATGTGGCCTGTARTCAATCAGACATGGAGGTGACAGAAACACAGAGGGGAATCCAAARYACAAGAGACAAAACAACTGCCATGGAGCACCAGAAMGTTTGGTGGAAGTCACTTTTTCTCTGTAAAAATACTCCTTGAACTATCACTGTTGCTTTTTTCCTTTGTCATCTGAACTCACATTTGATTTTGAGAGGTCTTGTGTGAGATTTCCCATCTGACATCTGAATGTTGGTGAGTGAAATCTGTTCATGTGTGGTGTGATGCTTTGCCGTTTGGCTGTACACCACACACTGTAGGACCAAACCTGTTAAATATATGATTTTTATGATCATGTGTGGGGTCTCAGTCTTTGAAAGTCAACCAACAATTTTAAAATCTTGTGTGAACCAGGCATTACAATGTTATTTTGGCATTAGGGTATTCTTGTTGGAAATGCCTAAGGCTACACAGGAAGCGTTACAACCAGTTGCCACTGTTATTCGTGCGCATATAAATAATGATAGAAATAAATGGAAATAATGGTGGGATCTAAAATTGACTCCATTGTACAAAGTTTCTAAAATTACCACAAATTTTAAAGACTGAAGTTTATTCTTGGCTTCATTTCATCAGTCTGGTCAAAATTAACGGTTTCTCCAAACTCAGACCTATCAAAGTGTTATCTAAGATATTAAATGCTCACAACCTCTCAATGGAACCCCGCTTTAAACTGTTCGACCTGTTCCTATAATGAACACGAAACCTCTCTTCCTTCCCACAGTCATCGGATTCCCAAAGAACAGTGGTGGCTGAAGCTGCGTCCTCTCATGAAGATCTTGGCCAAGTACAAGACGAGCTACGACGTGTCCGACTCAGGACAGGTGGAGCATGTCATCCACAGCCGACCCAAAGATTCCGACGCTTCTGTCGCCATGTGAAGGCCCTCGCTGTGCTGCTTCCCACAGAGGTCCTGTCTGTGTGAGACCTAACCCATGTGTGAGATGTTAGTCAAGATGTTGTGAAGGAGCTGCAGTGAACAGCTGTCTCTCTTTGGCCCTCATATTGTGTTCATTTCCTGTGTTAGTCATTTCCATGACTCATGAAGTCTGACTTAGAAGTACTCCTGTTATTAAACAAACAAACAAAACAAAAAAAAAACTCACAGCAGTCTTGCCATGCACTTGCGTGTTCTCGTTGCCCTGGATGTTTAGTGTTGTTTTTAAATTGCACTTTTCTCTGTCTCAAGTTGCTTAGACAGGCTCTGATTGCAGAGCTGCACAAGGACAGAATAGACACTTTATCTGCAGTAAAAACCAGAGCGTGTGTCTGCCAAGCACGAGCGTGAGGTTCAGCATATTTATGTGAGGCTGCTGTGTGCTGTGCTTTACAGAGAACTAATATTTATATATTTAACATTGTTTATTTTGCTTGTAAACATGAATATATTAATTATTGTACTGTAGGCCCAGCTGTACTTTGTAGATGTTTTATTGCACCAAATTAGATGAGACCAAGATTTATCGCTTAATAAAACTAGTCTTGAGAAGTGGAACGGATTTGTCAACTCTTTCATTTATGCAATTATTATTATTCCTGTGTGTGTGTGTATGTGTATGTACTGTGTATATATATATATATATATGTATATATATATATATATATATATATATATATATATATATATATATATATATTGCATTTTTAAACATTAACAGTTGAAGAAATCTATTTTATCTAGTCTTTAAAATGCTTATGAATTCTGTTATTTAGTCAAAGTGAATTTTTAAATTTAAAGTTTCATGGCTAATTCATATCAATTTATATATTTGTCTTTTTTACTTAAATTTGGCATAAACTACCTGACATACGGAAGCGTAGAGCTGTCACATTAATGAAATTATTTTTAAACTGGATCTCGTTATGACAAGAAAATTGTCTTGTAAAAATGAGAAAATATGTCGTTATAATGACAAAAATATCTTGTTATAATGAGAAAACTCTTGTAAAAACGAGAAAACTATCTTGTTATATCAAGTTAACCATCTCGTTATAGCGTGTTATGGTTTTTTCTGGTTTGTCACTTTCACGGAAGTTTATTGCCTGRATGGCGTGATGGAGAACACGACTGAACCACAATATAAACAACAACGAACAGAACACATTATTTGGGTTTGTGCTCAGACGTTGCAGCTAGTAGCACTTCTTTAGCGATATGCACTCTAATCTGAATTCAGACCCTATAATTTCAAAAATATTATTCAGTACTAACTTATTTTGTCATTTTTTAGTTTAGAAATGTGTTCCTCTTGCAAATTTCTTCTTCATAAAAAGGCATAAAATGGCTGTCGTGTTCTCCATTACCGCCATCCAGGCAATAAACTTCTGTGAAAGTGACAAACCAGAAAAAAACATAACACGTTATAACGAGATGGTTATCTTGATATAACAAGATAACCATCTCGTTATATCAAGATAACCATCTCGTTATCTTGATATAACAAGATAGTTTTCTCATTTTTAGGATAGTTTTCTCCTTTTTGCAAGGTAGTTTTCACATAACGAGATACTTTAGTCGTTATAACAACATATTTTCTCGTTTTTACGAGAGTTTTCTCGTTATAATGAGATTCAGTTTAAAAATAATTTCATGTCATGTGACAGCTCTACGCTTCCGTACTGACTCCCTCTGGAAGTTTTTGGATGAAATCCTGTAGTTAGATTTCATTTCAGCTTGTGATGTGTTCAGGGTGTTTCTGCCTCTCACTCAACAGCTGGTGAAAAGGCTCCAGCTGTTCTGAACAGAGTCTGGTCATGTGGGAAGCATTTAGGCAAGACACAAAAAAATGAACCGATTTCTACTTATTTTATAAACTTTTACGTGGTTTACTTTTGGTGACTTGTTTGAAAAGATCAGTGAAGGAAGAGTCATCCTGAAAATTATGGAGTTTAGTATTTTTCCTATTTTATTTTCCAAAAAAGAAAATCATATTTGTAGAAAATTAATGCTTAAACTCAAAAAGAAAAAAATTGTATAGGTCTTCTGGACGGGTTCTTCTTTAATGAAACGTTTCGTCTCTYCTCCAAGAGACTTCTTCAGTCTGAGAGTTTCAGGCAAAATTCAGGCTATTAAGCCCTGCCTCCATGTGACTGATACATCACATGGCTATCGTTGACACCTAATTAACACTTATTGTTAACAGGGGGTGGAGTGATACTGGCAATAGCTGCGCTGTAGGAGGGGGACAACTGAAAACGGAGGCCTCCACCTCTGTTTAATGATGTACGGTCTTTCTTCACAAAAATGGCTTCTTTTACTCCTCTCTCAAACCAACGTTCCTCTCTATCAAGAATGAGAACATCCTCATCTCTGAAAGAGTGACCGCTGGCCTGTAAATGAGTGAAAACTGCAGAGTTGTGGCCATTAGATGTAGCTCGTCTGTGTTGGGACATTCTTTTGAACAGTGGCTGCTTTGTTTCCCCGATGTATAACTAGTCGCAGTCCTCCTGGCACTTAACAGCATATACAACATTGCTCTGTTTGTGCCGGGGCACCGGATCTTTGGGGTGAACCAGCCTTTGCTGTAATGTGTTTTGGGGTTTGAAAGCTACTGGGACATCATGTTTAGAAAATAAACGTCTCAGTTTCTCCGAAACACCCGCAACATACGGAATAACCACTGGTTTGGGTCTGGGTTTGGGGTCTTCATTTTCACCTGAAGGTTGCATGGAATCCTGTCTGTGTTTCCTGTCTGCTTTCAGGAAAGCCCAGTCAGGATAACCACACTGCTCCAGGGCCTGTCGTGTGTGTGATTTCTCTTTCTCCCTGGCTCCTGGGTTTGTAGGGACACTGTCTGCTCTGTGGTACAGAGTCCTGATCACTCCTAACTTGTGTTCCAGTGGGTGGTGGGAGTCTGTGATGCTCCTGCTCCTGCTTTGAGTTAATTGTCAGTCGCAGGTGCGYCCTGTTACCTGATTACCTTCCAGGTCTGTTGGAGGCGGAGTCAGAGCGGTCTTAAGCAGCCGGCAGTGCAGGTGTGAGAGAAGCAGAGAGAAGCAGGAAGAAGGCAAGAGAAGCACGCAGAAGCACGGTTGTGGAACAGAGTCAGCAGCTGAAGCGCAGCAGCTCGGTAGGCAGCAAGTTGGCGCAGCCGAAGGAGCAGTGAGGAACCAAGTCGTGATTGCTGGTGTGAGAAAAGGCATCAGGTAAGCTGGGATCCGAAGACGTCAAAGAGCGGGACTCCAACGGAGGTGTGGAGCATGCTGGCGATCTTCATAAGGACCAAAGGGGCGTACGAGGACGGCTTGGTGGCGCAAAAAGGCTGGAACTGACTGAAGGTTGATGCACGGACTGAGACGAGAACGACAGCTTTCTTCTGGAAGGAGACGACTCCGAGAGAGGACGTTAAATGGTGGACAAGAAGGTCTACCGGGAGCACGACGGTGGACAGGACAGTGACCAGTCAGACCTTGATGTGGAGGCAGATCTGGTACTGGACCACACACCTGAAGTGGTCCAGGTGGTGAGACAAATGCTCTGTGCATCCATCGTATGGAGCACTGAGAGCGACACCCACTCACAGCTTTTTACTCCTAGACACTTTAAATAAATGGCCTTCTAAAGGTTTAAACTGGCAACCTGTGTCGTGTTTCCAATTATGTTATGGCTCTCGAGCCGGGTCGTAACAGAGTCAAAACGCAAATATTGGTCTGTGTGGGTGGGCTTGCGATATACGCCAGTTTCCAACCGTCCTCCATCCGAAACCGAGTCATCGCAATCCAGGAACGCCAACCTGCCATTTTTTACATCCTCTCGTGTGTACTTAATATATTCATCCACAGAGTTGATGTGATCAGTGAAATGTTGGACTTCCTGGGCTTTAATTTTAACCCAGGTGTCGTCAACATATCTGAACCAATGGCTCGGTGGCACCCCTGAAAAGGACATCAARGCTCTCTTTTCCACTTCCTCCATGTACAAGTTTGCAACAATAGGAGAAACTGAGGATCCTGGGAATGCTTAAACTAACAACATTTTCAGCCCATTTTTAAAAGGTGGTTGTAGTTGTGATGTCTACTTTTAGTTTATCCGCCTGATAAAGTCTTGAGTTTAACCATCCGCTGCTTGGTTTAAAGTCTTTGAGGTCCCACAGACTCGTACGGATTCATACTGTACAGCTCAACAGGAAGTGGCTTTGATTCAATGACAGAATTTTAAGATTTACAGCCTCAACATGTTTGTGTCTGGATAACAATAAGTCGCTGACAACAGAAACTGTTTGGTATATGATAAAAATTCTGCTCAACACAAACCATTCAACTCCTCAGTCACAGGGAATTGTGACTCTAAAGTTTAAAATTCTTTATTCTGCAAATGGAAAAAAATTAACACACATGAACATCATTTTGTATTCAAGAAGGCCTGAATGCTGGTATTAAGGCTTTAAACTAATGAGAAAAACTTTTTTCTATGATTTTCATCTTTTTGTACGTTTAAAGTACATCCTACCAGTGTCCAGATATTTCCTGTAAATTGAAATTTAAATCTGAAACAGAAAAAGAAAATGGAATATCTAAAATCTAAATGAACTCATGCATCAAACAACTTAACTGTCTCTGCAAACAAAATGATCAAAAAGACAGAAAACTTGGTTCAAAGAGATTCAAAATGACCACAAATAGACAGAAAACAACTACAAATATTCAAAGTCAAAACCGATCAAAGGAACTTAAAACAACTACAGAAGGTAAACAAAGGAAAAGTGAAGAAATGCAAACAAACTACAAAGAGATGAAAGTGAAAGCAAATTAAAGTGTGTCAAAACATCAACAAAAACAGCCAAAACAACCAGGAAATGATCAACAACAACATGCCAAATGACTTCAAAGAGACAGTTACAAAAAGTCTAAAATATAAAGAAAAGGCACATTGCTGTGCTGGGAGTTATTTTTGTCTAGATTCATAAAACTTTATTATTAATACTGAAGAAAAATACTCCTTATTTTTTGATAAAACAGCAGAAAACATCAAGAACCATTTGAAAGTTGGGAATAAATTGGGTATTTTTTAGCACTTCCACACTTAAAAGAAACAAAAAGTGAATTTGTCAGGAGAAATACAGAATCTGCCTTAAACCATGCAGAGAATATTTTACTAACAGTGATACGTCCAGCAGATGGCGGCAGAGCACTGCCACATCTCCACAGAGGCCCGGTTCACCGGGTCCACAGTGACACGGATTCCCTCCATCACTGGCTGTCCACTCCGTCTCTTTACAATTCAGCGTATGCTGGCTTATTACTAAAACAAATTACCTGTGTGAAACCTTGTGCCAGCGTGCAAAACTCTGCATGTATGTGTGTTGCCATGATTAGGAATTAAGCTTATCATTTGAAAGAAATTTTCAATTTCCCATGGGTGTATTAATTGTGTATACGTGTCGGGCTCCTTTTTTTTCAATCGTAAATGGACCTTTTTCATATTCTGCCCTAACTGGGAGTAATTACAGACATATGTGACTGTGCTGAGGCCATGTCTTTGTGACAGCAGAGTGACGTGAAATGTAATTTGAAGAAAAAGCTACCTGAATCACCTTTACTCCCTACAGACTTTTCAGGAATAATTATTACCCTTAACTCCGACTAGTGTGGTTAATTTAGGTTCCCTCCCACAGCTCGGCACTAAAACAAGACTTGTTTCTTTTAACTGCAATTTCCCTGAGACCTCGGTGTCTGTGTGTTTCATCGTGGAGGCAGTTTTGTACTGCAGGCTGCCTTTCTCTAAGCATGAAATTAGAAAATCCAATAATTTGGGCTGATTTAAGAATGCAAGGGGAAAGTGCGGGGTCATATGCACATAGGTAATCAATACTAATTACCATTTCATTTCTCTGCCCCCACTTTCCTTTCTTCTACAATCACACGTGAGTCCGATCTCACTGGACTGATTAAAGGTTGCAAATGAATCCTCCGCACCTCCTGATTCTCATCAAAGGCCAACCACACGCTCGGTAACTTTGTCTTCATTTAATTCTTTGTCGTCCTCAGACAAGGCCCCAATTATAAGCTCGCAGTGAATCTCCAAAATAGCTTGTGCACATTGACCTTTTTAGATTAAACGCGCATTCTATATCTCTCCCCAGCACTCTAATTTCACTCCTAATGAACCCCAGTGGTTGGAATTTCTTCTGCTGTAATAACTAGTTAGGAGCAGCGCTGCTAAAGTAGACCACTCTAAAGGTAGCCTGTTCGCAGCAGCAGTGAGGGCCGATGCGTTCTTGTGATTGAAATAGGACTATTTTTTTTTGTTTTCTTCAAAGACTCAAATCTGTGACAATCCATGCAAAAATAAAGACCCAGCATTCTTTAAAGACATAAAATCGCCCACTGCCTTTAACGCCAGAAGTTCAAATTGAGAGCATTTTATTTTGAAAAATGCGCAACAACATGGAGGTATCATACTCCGAATATGTGATGCAAATGATCTTGAACTGGATCGTAGAGGTACATCCAGTGTTTATTTTCTGAAAGTTTCATTAAAATCCATCCAGTGGGTCAGGAGATATTGGTGAGGGTCATCTTCCATGGTTATTTCTAAAAATAATAATAATAATAATAAGTGAAGAGAGATTGCGACATCAGCAGTACTTAAAGTATGTGTTGCGAATTATGCTTATCTACTACCTCACCAGATTTTAGCACCTAATCTTTAAAATCGACTGAATTATATTCATTTTAGTGTTGGCTAGGGTGGGCATTTTAATTTGGCTCCAAATGTTAATCAGTTGTAGACATATATCCAATAATTATTTCCTGAATTTTTCATTAACATGTGCTCAATGATTAATGAGATATTTTGTCAACAGAGTGATCGAGTCGAATTTTAAATTGGGATCCAATAAAACCTGTTAGTGCTCAAGAGTTTCTTTTGGGGATCAGTCTCAGCTACTACCTCAGCTAATTTCAGGCCAGTAATTGCAGAACTGACTGTTAAAGCCATTTTTGTGCTTTCTAAGGTAAGTCTATTGTAGCAGTCGTGAATCAGGTTGGCCCTAAATGTCAAATCAGTTGTAGATTAATTTTCAATAATTAATTTCTGCAAGTTTTATTAAAATCCACTCAGTAAATGTGAAACTCTAGCAGACAAACAAACACGCGGGCAAAAAAAACCTTACCACCTGCCTGTCATCTTTTAATAAGCAAACACATGAAGCTGCAGAGTGAAGAGCAGCAGTTATAGATTTTAGATATGAGCTGACTCTTACACATTAAAAAAAAAACACTCTCCTTCCAGCTGCAGGCTGCCAGACAAACAAGCACGAGTTACAAGGACCTGTTTTCAGACGTTGGATGGGCTGGAAGGAGGATTTGATCCAGCTCCTAAACACACCAGAGAAGCTTAGACTTAACTCCACTGAGTCGCTCTTCAATTTAGGATTCACCCCCCTGAAAAAAAAGAAAAAAAAATCCAGAAGACAAGCGCTCTGAAACGCTCATCTGAGAATCTCCTGTTGACAATTAGGACACCCACAGAGGCATGGAAAGCTCTCAATTCCATTAGCCCCTGCGCTGTTTCACCCTATCTGTCCACTGAGCCTGAACTTACTTATTAGTACAAGTCGGCCATATTTTGTTAGGGAAGCGATTAGTGAAATCTACATGAAAAGGCAATTTCCCTCCACTTCTACCCCACCCCCTACTCTTCACTGAGATCAGACAGATCTAAAGAATAGTATTTGCGCCCTAATGAAATTTGCTCTGCACCATTTCGGATGTTAATCTTTGGATGGAAGCGACTTGCGTCTTTATTTACTCGTTTCTGTGTGACAAATGGTCCGGGTTGGCAAAAAAAATTACACTGGAGCTGGTCNCACACACACACACACACACACACACACACACACACACACACACACCCTATTTAACCAAAGGCTGGCAGTCAGCTTTAGAGACTGCAGCTCTACTTTGATGTATTGGAGTTAATATCTTCCTGACATTTCTCAGGACAGATTTTCATCACTGGATTCATCTGTACTTTTGGGGCTGCGTGATAAATGAGTCAGGACATTCATTTTCCTCTCCTCTGTTGCATCCGTAGCCGTGCTTGCGTGCGTGTGTGCAAGTGTTTGCGCACGCCGGAACGCCGCGTCTGCCGGGATGCAGTGAGGGTGGGGTGGGGGGGTGTAAATCTTTGCATGTGTATCCACAGCGCGCCTGGTATAAGCGAGCCTGTGACACAAAATAGACGGCGGCATTAATGGAAGTGACATTAATTTGACAGAGCGCTCACTAACATGCGAAGTCACTCGCAGTTCATAAGAATAATATTAACTTGGCATTAACATGCATGGCTGTCTGTTGCACCAGATGCCGAGCGTTTTGGAGAGCGGGGGCTGCAGCCTGTCTTTCTGGGCTACGATTAGACGACGCCTGGAATATGCACAGCGAGACTGAGCCTCTTTCTTACTGTCTGTTTATTGTCGTGGTGCTCACACTCTGAGTCAAGCAAGGAGACACTCTCTCTGCATGGTTTCTTGAAGAAGAGGGTGGGCTGGTTTGGGCCTCGTCCACATGGAAACAGGTTTTTTTGTGAATATTAAAAGTTCTTCATTATCTCAGATTTACGTCTACACAGAAACTGGGTTTGAGAGTCACTAAATGGTATTTTACAAAATGGCTTTTAGAGTGGAAAACTCTCAAAACACCACTGTTCCATTTTCATGTAGACATCCAAAACACTACTTTGTCAAAACTATGACATAGACCCAATTAACCTGAGGCTCCAAGAGTGACAACAACAAAGAGCAAAATGACAGATTACATGCCTGCATTTGCGCTGCAGACATTAATTTCTCAACAACACTACTTTAATGTACAGACACGGCTGATTACCTTAAAGATGGTATCTCACTGGCAGGCAATTAGCTGGTGAGCAGCATTCATGAGGAAGTCTCCAAAATGTCTTCAGAATGTCTCACAACTTTTGCAGAGTTCTCAGATTCCTCAGCTAAGTTGCAGAGGAGCACAGCCTCGTCACTTGAGTTTTGTACATGTTCAAAGGAAATTGTGCAACAACTTGTCTTTTGAAATAATCATAAATTCGATTAAGGGTATTGAGGGTGTAACAATACATAAATCCACATCAATATATTGATTACRTTGATGCAAAACAAAAATGTTGATCTATATCRTCATCATATGCCCTATGTCATATGCCCATCTAACATAATCATTGTGCTAATTGGGCATATGATATTGCATCATTTTTCAGACTTGTGGATTGAAATTAATCAAAATCGTGTCATGACAGACTCCAGTGTCAGAAAACATCCATGGYTAATGTCCAGGTCTAAACAACTGGTACAATGATGGTGATATTAATTGAAACATTTAGTTCAAGTATGTCTATCTGCATTTTTAAAGTTTACTCCAGCAAATTRAACCATAAACATGGAAACAGCTGCCAAGGTGGTACAAAGAAAACAAGGTGGGCAACAAAATAATGTGCGCAGCCTAGAATGCAGTTTTGAAAGCGGTACACACCAAAAGGCTGTGATTTTGCTGAAACTTCACTCAGCTCGCTGTTCACTTGGTCACAAACAGTCTGGACACTAGGCCTGAAAAGAGTCCATTATTAAGCATTTGGACTGACAGGACTCCCAYTTAACTCTGGCACTGTTGTGGTCATTTACTTTAATGTGAAGTAGCTTCACTTCATCGCCAACCCATAAGAAAGACTCAGTTCTTTGGTATCTGCCATCCTCGCCCTTTTCTTTAGTTTAAAGTTAAAATCATAGACTGTACATTGCATAGTCTGTGGGACCTACAAAATGCGTAAATTATGCATGCTTCACATATTGTTTCTTGTTTTTGGTGTATTTTTAGTGTTACAGCGACAGACACAGCCCTGGCATAGTTACTACCACATTTTGGGCCATTTTCTGCATGTCCATATAGATGAAATATTTTGTAGAAACAATGCTGTGTTTATGATATAAATTACAAATTAAAAGTTTTTTTTTAGGAAAATTTGTGTAGTCATGACCTAAAAATCATCTTCCACAGCTGCAAGGAGACCATCTCCCTGAAGAAGCAACACGATGGTGGGTGTAGAGGGCTCCAGCTGCAGGAGGGAGCAGGTTTAGACATCAAGTCCTGCAAAGCAGACCTAGCTTTTCCAGTTTGATGAATTGCTGGCGTGCCCTTGAGCAGAGCAGCAACACGCACACATAATAACAAGAGTAGCCAGTGGAAAAGCTGAAGGCTATTTAGTCCCGGCCATTAACACTAATCAAAAACCACTTTACCTGATAAGAACTACAGGGGTCGTCTTCCAGCTACTGGCACCCACATCCCTCTTAGCTAATATTGACCGAGCTTAAACAAGGTGCCACTAGTAGAGCCTATGGAGGTGATGAAGAGATACAGGTGAGAGTGCTAATTTGTAGCAAATCGAAACGGGGTCCATTCTTTTGCTGACCTAAGCAATTAGTCTGCGGCAGACGGAAACGAGCCGTGACCCAAAACTGGCACAAGAACGACGTAGATACACTTGTGTGGACGAGCACTGAAACATTTATGCGTCACACATTCAGAGTCAAAACGAGAAAATAAAATGCACACTTGCATACCGTACTCACACACAGACACACACACACACACTGTCCCATACTGTATGGATTGGACATTGAYCAGCTCTCATGAAAGATGCAGTTATGCAGATGAACTAGGGGTGACTGAATAAAGGCCAAACAGGGGGGCAGCTGAACACTTCCCACCAGTGCTGAACAGGCAGCTCTTCCAGGCAGCCGAAACCTTCTGGTGTCACAGAGTCACCAAAATACAATAATGCATGGTAATGAGTTTGTCTGAAAATATYTAAAAGGACATGTTTTTGCAAACGAGAGGCTCTCAGAGATGCCAAGCTTCCCCAGAGACAATGACCTGTTTCAGTTTTTAACAAACCGAATAAAAGCTTAAATTGTTGTTTTTGTGCCTGTCCTCGATCTCACTTCCAAACGTCATGAACAATGTTTCAAAGGAACAAAGTTGATAAAATGACGAGAATCTCCAACTATTGTCGGATAATAAAGGCAGCACTAATTTATTTTATGTTTGTTTAAAATTTTATATTAAGAGTCAACCCTGTCTGCCTGTTATAGAAACCACCACATCTAATCAACATAAAATTAGCCACAACTCAGTCAGCCTTAAAGACGCTGAGCTAAAATTTGATGTGGTCGTAGCTGAGAGTCATCAGTTGTGCATAAGATGAAAACATAAAATGAAACCTAAAATTCAGAAGTTTGTTTGAACCAAGTTGTGATCTAAAATCTTAAAATGTGGCTTGTTTTGTAGACAGAAATTAGCTAAACTTAAAAAAAAGAGAAATCCAGGAGGAGTGAAATACTTTGGAAACCTTGAAATAACTTTGACAGAGCCATCATGCTAAAAATTCCAAACTCACTGATGTTATATAAGTATTTTTTTTTCACTTCACTTCAGACATGGTTGATTTTAGAACAGGAACCATTTGCTTGTTTCTTGTCTGTTAACAGTTTTGTTTACAGCTGAACAACTAAAACAGTTTAAATACTCGATTCACTACTTGAAGAGATGCCATTTCAGATGATCACCTGCAACTATAGAAGCAACTTGGAGTGTAGCGTAATGTCTCAGGAAATTAATTCTTGGGTAGAAGAAGCTACGACTACTTTGAAAACAACCCCAGCTGCTACGCAGTGCTGTACATGTAAAATCAAAAAGCATTTTAAAGCTTAAAACAAAGGGTAAAAACAAATGAGCAAAAAGAACAGTGARAAATCGTATTGGTCCATCCGTCTGTTTTCCTCCGCTTATCCGGGGTTGGGTTGCGGGGGCAGCAGCTTAAGCAGAAAGACCCAGACTAATTGGTACCCCTCCCAATTTCCCTATAACATACAGTTCTGCTTTAAAGGCATTAATTTGTAATGTGGAACTTTTTCATGCAGTGTAAGTCACAAAATAAGATCCATTAAAAAATAAAAAATTACAGTTGTTTTAATATAAAACCAGAAATGCTGTATGTGGCCAAAGAAGAAGAGTTTATAGTGGCTGGAAGACTGCTTAAAAACAAAACCCATTGATAAAGGTATTGGCAATGGCTGCACTCGAACCTTATTCTGTATAACTTGGAATATTTAGGTAATTTTGTTTAGTAAAATCAGAATCACAGTAAGATCATCAGATCGCGATGCATCGACTTCCTCTAAATTAGACAAACATATATTGATGGTGAGAAGTGAAAACAATACTCTGAGAGTTCAGGTCATGATTTCCGGCTGTGCCACAGTGCACTTTAAAAAAAATAAAGCTTGTCTTTGCTTTAACCATTACATTAAAATGTTTGCCTTTTTTTTTGCAATTATTTTTCAAATTTATTTTGAAAACAAACAAAAAGCACCCAATTATTAGTTTTTTTCTCATTTTACTTTGAATTGGGAAAAAAACAAAAACAAAGATGAATTGTTTGAACTCTGTTTCCAGTGGATGTGATGGTGCTGGGYACTGTAGGTTCTCTTCAGTAGTCAGGGTCAAAAGTGCTTATAAAATGCTCTCWAATTACACACCTTGTGGATAAGTGGGGAGCTCACAACTAAAACCAACTGGAAGGAAATTAACTCTGAAAACATGAGTATTGTACATGAGGACTTTGGGACTATAATTCTGTAGTATTTTGACTGAAGCACTGACACTGACATAAAAAAAAGACCTTTAGATGGCATGGCTACAGCAGTGGATCCAAAACTCAACAGATTTCCCTTTTAATGGCTCTGTGCAGTTTCTTAAAAACAATTCTTTTTCTTTGTCCTTCGTTTTTGTGGTAGTTTCACCTCCTTCACAGTCTGTTCAAGCAGACTGGTAGTGTTWGCAGAGTTTTTGATGTTCTCACTCTTCCACGCGCTCCTTCCTGAGGAATACTGCAAATTACAGCGCAGCAGAAYGGACGGCAGCGTATCGGCCCCCACATGCGTCCTTCGGAGCTGGAGACTTGAGGTCGTCGGAGCGTGTAATGAGGGCTAGTTTGCTGAGATGATCATGTCGCTAAGGAAGAGATGGCAGGGAAGCTGCACTGTCCTATCGCAGACTTCTATAGCTTCCCTACTTGCATAATTCAGCATAATATTTTTCCTTTTCACAGMCCTAAATATTCATGACTGATAAGAGCTCAGGGCAAACTTTCCGCCCCCCAAAAAACTTGGCGATTCCATGAAAACTCGCTTCCTGCTTTCTGACTGTTTTATTATTTTTTTTTTGTGTGTGTGTTGTCGGCTTCAGCAAGATCGGTATCACCACATTCATCATCGCGTTACATTACACCATCGTCGGCGAATGAAATAATAAATTTACGCCTCGACACAAAGGCAGGATAAAGGCACGTTTGAACATTCAAAAATAGAGAAAATGCAAGTTTTTTTTTTTTTTTTTTTTGGTGGGAAGAGGGAAGAAAAGAGACAACATTCCTAAAATTAATTTTCATCTCTAGGCTTCATGCATATTTAATAGAGTGCGCTTGAATATCATGGGGTAACACTAGCCCCGGTGCGCCTGCAGAGGCCGTGCTGCGGAGAGGAAAAATAAACGACCGTGATCGTTGTCATGAGCAATAACTCTCTGCAGAGCTGCGAAACAAAATAGCCAGAAATGCTTTGATGAAAGAGAGCAGGAGAGGATAGGAAGGAGGAGGTGTGTGTGTGTGTGTGTGTGTGTGTGTGTGTGTGTGTGTGTGTGTGTGTGNCTTCAAAGGAGGTTTAACTTCTAGAAGGTGGCAAAAAGTTGCTTTGAGATGCTGCCTCGCCCACTCAACACTGACTACCTTGTTTCTAAGTCAGGCACAAGTTCTGGAAAGAAACAAAAAGTCACGCTGGGGGTGTATGTGTCAGTGTGTGTGTGTGTGTGTGTGTGTGTGTGTGTGTGTGCGCGCAGAGGTTAAAGACTGGCAGAGTGATGGTCCCTTTGGATGCAGCTGCTGTGGCTCTGCTGCTGTCTTTGTTTTCTGGTTGCAGAGGAGGAGACGACTGCGCAGGGAAGCATGGGATATTGTCGGCTGATGACTGAGTGACAGTAGTTGACAAGCCCTGTGGATCCCAGGAGGCACAGTGCTGCTGCACACCCCCACCCCACACCCCCATCATATTTCCTTTCAATGTGTAAACACATCACAGAATCAGCACAAGCAAGCAAGCATGCAATATTGTCTCACACATGTAGGCCTGCGYGAAAACAGATACAAGTTCTGAGCTGAGCGTCGAGCTAAACACAATGCTCCAGTCCCCCCCGCCCCACACACTTTTTTTTCCYGAGCCTACATGTGACTTTACAGCTCCTGCTTCTTGCTGAACACAACCTGCGAGCTGCTGCTGCCGCTGATAAGCTCGCRTCTGCTCTTATAGCTACTGCGCTGGAGGTGGAGCGGCGTGCACTTCAGGCGCGCACCAACCGGCGCCGTTTTCATTAAAGCCCTTTTCCCATCCTGCATTCAGCCCACGTGCGCGCACGAAAAAAAAAATGAGGCATGAAACGGCGTTGTCATGCTGAACAGAATTTTAATTACCGACCATCTCCTGTGTGCGCTCGCCACTTGGTGAGAAGAGGAAGAAAAGAAAAAAGAAAAAGCAGAGATGAATGAAAGAAGAGGTCTTTTTTTTGAGGGAGCGCTATCAGAGCGTGCTGGAAAGTGCTCATATCAGAGTGTCTGGTGGAAAAGAAAGAGAAAAGAAACTCAATTACCTGCTCTGAGTTGCTACGATGCGAAGCGAAGCTAAAGACTGACGTTGATCTGAGTAAACTAGCTTGATTGGGGGTGGGGGGGCTCTCTTTACTGCCCCTATGAGCCCCAGCACCCCCTCCCCAAGCTGCTCGCTGACAGCTCAGGGAGCCCTAACTCATCTCAGACCCCCGAAGCGCCGACGCCCCCGCTTGTTTTATTTCCCACCCGCTAAATTGAGTCGTAAAGACTTGTAAAAATAACAACGGGAGCGGGGGAAACGGACCGCTATCCTGTTCAGTGCTCATCGCACCCTCCCCCTCCTTTTCCCTTTCCACCACGAGTCCCAGGTGGGCCGTTTGTCGTCCCAATTAAAAGGCGTGACACGTTAACAGGAGCGAGGGGAAATTTACGGGACGCTGACCTCTGGCGCGGCTGAGTTCAGGTGATGCAGGTGTGATCTGGCACATCTGAGACGCGCAGACAGATGTGTTTCTATACCGCCAACATGGACCACAGATTGAACATACGGAAACTGCACGGTGATCCCAGACCTGCAGGGGAAAAAAAAAATAAAACAGCCGCTAAGATCACAAGGTTTATCTTACATCTCTGCGTGGCAGCGCATGCTATAAATCCCACTTAGGCCCAAAGCAAATCAATCCCTCATATTCTCTGTTTCACACCGTTTACTCATTAACCATCTCAGCATTGATCGCTACTCCTGTGGCAGTTAACCCGTGTTTAACAAAGGCAGCAAAATGAACGGGGTGTTAAATTCAGTCAGGAGCAATACAATTCATTAGGYGTAATTTGGTTTGTGTGTACCTCATAAATCATTCTCTGCTGGGTGGTAGCTCTGCACCATTGTACTGTACGGGGTGGCACAGGCAGAACAACGCAGCCCAAACTGGAGAAATCCCTTCWCCCTGAAGCATGCTATTGCTCTCAGAGACTGCAGCACAATGGAGCCACAAAAGAGGGACTRTGTAAGTTATACAGCCCTGTTAATATGCATTAAAAAATGCATATGTCCTGCAGCATTTAATCATGACCTTAAGGGAAATATTGCAAATAGCTGTAACTCTTTGCTTGGCGGTGGGATACAGTTAGACATAAAAATTTAACACACATAAAACAAATTGTCGAGGGACAGCGATTCCACCTGCCGGTGCAGTCTGACAGGTTCTGATGGAGAGTTGAAAAAAAAAAGAGGAAAAAAATATCTCTCCCCTCACAGGCTGAAGGAGTGTGCGCCTCCTCGGTCCAGATGCCATGATCTCTGCTAGAATTGAGTTGCCACGTTGTTGTGTGTTAGCGTTTGTGTGCTTGGACATGTGGAGAGACGCCCGCATCCACCCCCCCCCCACCTCTGTCAGGTACCTCACACTTTCATCTCCTTCAGGACTCAGCCATGTGCGAAGGAGGAACTCGCAGATAAAAGCTTTACATGCTACCAGTGTGTCACTGCAGATCTCTTGTCACTCATGCTCTGAGCAATTGGACAAGTGACAGTGGTTTCTGCTCAGAGGTTGCAAATGACTCACTGTAGCTCTCCCTTTTAGTCATACTGAAAGTCAGCCATGATTCCTATTACCCAGTTGTGTTTGGACAGAAGCCAGTTACTTTCATTTTTTCAGTGGCACTCTTTTAAGAATACATCAGTTTTGCAAGCAAAACGTGGGCCCCGGCTTTTGTTTGGATGTTACTCTGACATTTACCGCTCGCAGAAACGTTGCAGACCAAACACCCCTTTTTGTTACCGCTCTGACAAATAGGAGATTTCAGCTCTTTCTGATATCACTTGTCTAATTTGATTTGATCTCAACAGCTGGTTTTATTCATCCATATCAGGGAGGGCTTGTAGAAATGTCCTCCTTGCAAGTGGGTAAATTGCAGCAAATAAGCAAAATCTCCTCTAGTGAGAAGGCAATCATGATCTGCTAGCTCTTAGTGCTTAACCCATTTTTCCCTGCTAATTTTCACATCCTTGAGATGCTCTCCTTTACTTTCACCACCTTACCTGTCACAAGTGTCTTGGACTGGTTCAGGATGCTGCTATGCTTAACAGGTTGTTTCAACATCTGTTTCATGGCTGTAGCCTAGGCGTGAGGCCAGATATGCTGACACCACAAAGATAAACCACCGCAACCTCACTACGGAAGTTTTGTACATGGGCCTAACTTACTATGTTACATAAAATGGTAAGGTCACAATGTTCCTTAAAACAACTGAAGACATTTCCATCACTGTGTGTTCTCATGCAATGATGAAATTTGTGCTCTGTATGTAACCCATCACACGAGACACCCAAGTGCAGCAGCAAGCAGCTATTTAAGCACCCAGGGAGCAGTTGGGGATTTGCTCAAGGACATCACATGTCGTTATGCCAGAGTATCAAACCTGCAACTTTATGGTCACAAGTTGGCTGCCGTATTACTTCTCCGCAGCTATAAATTATTATTGCTGAAAACCGGAAAGCCAGGACCATGCAAAGACCTTCCAGGTTCCGACTGATTTAAAGTTATAGCTGTTTGTTATCCATTGTGAAGGGAACCTAAAAGGTAGTTTTGTAAGTTATGGTCACATCACATCTCTGGTTAGGCTGCTGCCACCGTGACCTGACCTGATAAGTGGAAGAAAACAGATGGACGGATGGTCACATCATAAGAACTAACACGCATGGGTTTTTTTAGTCACAACATTAATGATTAAAGTAATCTATATTCTATGATTTGGTCATAATCATCTGGAATAAATAAAAAAATTGGCCTATGATAGAAATAGTTAAAAAATATTATGTCTAAAATTTATATGGTATATATTTTCCTGATAGAATTTGGTTACGACTAAAATTACAGCCTAATGACAAATTAAAACTTAAATAGGAATTAAAATTAAGATGATGATGTGATGGGTATAACATGAAGATATAAAAGAACAAAAATCTGTTTGATCTGTTCAATCGCCGCTGTCCAAATCCGAGACCACGGTCTTGAGCCAGAAAAGGGTAGGGTGCCTTCTCTGGGTCGGGGAGGAGGTCCTGCCCCAAGTGGAGGAGTTTAAGTATCTCTGGATCTTGTTCACGAATGAGGGAAGAATGGAGTGGGAGATCAATAGGTGCACTGGTGCTGCGTCTGCAGTGATGTGGGTGCTGTACCAGTCTGTTGTAGTGAAGCAAGAGATGAGCCAGAATGTGAAGTTCTYGGTTTACCGCTCAGTCTACSTTCCTACCCTCATCGATGGTCACAAGCTTTGGTGAGTGACTGAAAGAACGAGATTGTGGATACAAGTGGCTGAAATGAGTTTCCTCTGCAGGGTGTCTGGGCTCTCCCTTAGAGATAGGGTGAGAAGCTCAGTCATCCGGGAGGGACTCAGAGTAGAGCCGCTGCTCCTCCACATCGAGAGGAGCCAGTTGAGGTGGCTCGGGCATCTGGTTAGGATGCCTCATGGACGCCTCCCTGGTGAGGTGTTCCGGGCACATTCCACTGGGAGGAGGCCCAGAGGAAGACCCAAGACACGCTGGAGGGACTATGTTTCTCAGCTGGAACACAATGGGATTCCCCCAGATGAGCTGGCTCAAGTGGCTGGGGAGAGGGAAGTCTGGGTTTCTCTGCTTAGTGTAGCATACGTATGTGATGCTAATCTTAATATTAAATTAAAGTATGGTGATGAGTTGGCTTTTGCCAGAAGATCTAAAGGTATCACTCAGGATAGATAATGGTTGCAGTTAAAACACAGGAAGCAAAAATGGTGCAAAACGGGATTGTATTAAAGTTGAGAAGTTATTTATACAAAAAGGTTCTGTCACCAATTAATGAACAGATTCAATATTTCAGTAACCACATAATATATAAAGATTTCCCAAAATGATGTCCATACAGATCCCACACAAGAAGTAGTAGTCCACTTGAGTTGAACTGTTAAACAGTTTGAGAGTCAAAGACAGAATAAGTCTTTAGCAGACTTAGCTGTTTGAACAAGCTCTTGCGAGTTTGTGGGGAAGCAGGCTGCAGCACCTCCTACCACACAGGAAGATCCAACAGTTCTACCTCCAGTTTCTTTGGCTGGAGGCTTAATGGTAGCTCGCCATCGAAGAAAAACCTGGCCTGTGTAAACAGGGCCAACATTAATTCCATTTCCTTTTAGTATTAGACAATATCCAAATAACTATTAATACCATTTTTTAACAAATAAATGGGATTTATATATTGATCATGTACATGATTCACATAATTGTTTGTCATAATTTAAATAYACAAACAATGACTCACAAATAGAGTGCTCTTATATTCATCCTTTTTTAAATTAAGTGTTAAATATTGCACAGTAATGCATTACATGAAATAGTTTTCCCATTAAATAGTGTTGAACCACTTAAATTTAAAGGCTACCAGCCAACAAACAAATCACAAACACTCACAGTTCATTTGCTTCCAATTTCTAAACACAAGAAAACCCATTTTCTTGGGGAATAGAGGCATCTAAAAACTGAAAGGCATACCAGTAAGTGTTTAACAGTCAAAATGGAAAAATTGAACAAATAAATGGTTTAAAAGGGTTTAAGGCCCACCTGCAGCAGCTCTGAACTTCTCCTGCCAAATACWGTACATGGTTTCCCAGACAAACAATGGGTGCGGCCCATTTTTAAAAACTCAGATCCCACAAAATCTCGCGAGATTTCACACTTAGTCTAAGAATGGTAGACAAGATGAAAACATAAAAGGGATTCWATGGCCTAAAGTATTTTAAGAAATGACTGGGTTACATTAGGCTGCTGCCCCCGCGACCCGACCCCGGATAAGCGGAAGAAAACGGACGGACGAACAGATCTATTCAACAATTTCAATCACTTAGAGTGGATGGATCATGGAAAATGTTTTTCTTGTATTACAAGGTAGTTATATATCCATCCATCTTTGCCTGTTTCTTTCTTTCCGGGTTGCTACTGGAGCCCATATCCAGCAATCGCTGTGCAAGAGGCAGAGGTTATACACACATTTGTTCTGCTATCTCTACGGGCTGCACATTGTTTTAAAGATAAAGGCTGTTTTCTGTCAAAGGAAGTCCACGTGAAGAATCAATCTAATTTTCCCTCACTCTTATTGAATCATTATACCAATATTTCACTCATTCACTAAAGAAAACTTCTAGAAAACCCCTTTGCTAGTCTCAAAAACTGTGTGGCCAAAGACTAGTAAAAGGTCACTAAATCCACATGTACTATCCCAAAATTGGCAAAACATTTGATTAGACATGGCAAAGGAAAACATCAAACATTTTGGGCTGACATATTACCTTGACATTAGCCTATGTCTTTTCAAACTCTTCTGTTGTTTGATGTGCCACTCCATTACAGTGACCCTAAAAATGTTGATGGACACATGACTATTGTCTTTGTTTTTGTGTAATCCAGTAAACGCCACCATCACAGTACCAAAGCACAAAGCCCCTGTTTATTCAGGCTGAGCAAGCCAGCTTCCATGGCTTCTCTTTGTAGTGCACTGAATGGTGATCAGGATCAAAGAGATGATGGCAAAAAGAAAACACAGTTTACTGTCAGGTAACCTGCCATGTATCTGGGAACAGAGCAACCTTATCAGACTGCAGATATGAGTCCTACAAACTTGACTGTGCCTAAAATTCTCATCTGGAACTTCAGAACAGCAGCTCATGGACATATTGAGCAGATTTTTTGAACATTAAGAATGTTTTGGAATAAAGAAAATAGCAGCATTAATTGTTAATAGGGGTGGGAATCCTTTACTCTCTTACGAATCGATTCAATTCAGACTTTTGGGGCCACGATTCGATTCAAAATCAATTTTTTAATTCAAAACTGATCATGTGAGCCC
>NW_013952505.1:952620-954113 GCF_001266775.1 Austrofundulus limnaeus | reverse complement strand
GGGGATTAGCTGTAACGATGGAGGAAAGGTTCGTGTCCCATAGCTTTCGCTTCATCTTACTCCCTCACTCTGGTTCACAAACTCCTTCCCATCACCTCCATGTCCTTGGCAAGCCTGCTCACAAAGGTATTTATCRGTCTCCAATCCATTAATTACCATCCAATTAGTTACTCCCACAGTGGAACTGCAGCATCCATGCACAGTATCAAGTCAGTCCACTTAGCGAATCCTGACACCTACATGTTGGCCATTCTCCCCTAACTCACATTGATGGAGTGCAGAAAGTTTTCACAAAGAGTCCCTCGGCGTGTTAATGCATCCAATAAAACCCGTATTCATCTGCTTACTTGAAAATTAGAAGGGCTTTCATTTGCTGGCTGGACAGTTTTGCTACTAAACAGCTAGTTTGGCTAATTGGCAAAGAGGCTTAGCTTTGTGTATTTAATGCCACTTGCTAGCTGTCTTTCATGTCAGTGATACGGGCTTATTAATGTGCAGCTCCTTCACACTCCTCATAGACCTTCCTCATTCGAAAGCCTCCAGAGAAGGTGGGGGAGTAGTTTAAAGTGACTTTTTCATTTTTTTGTGGGGGACAGGGTGGCGGCAGAACCAGAGCGAGGCTGGCTAATTGGTTTGCTTTGAGTCCAGCACGTTGGGCTGTGGGCAAGGACAGGCATGTGGCACCGCTGCCATTTTAGCATAGAATTAGCCTCTGAGAGCAAATTAGATGACGCGCCTCCAGCCACTTGCTATCACCAAACAGCGTTACACTTGGAGAMAGATCTGCCCCTTTGGCTAAACGTAAAACAAACAGACATTTGCGCTCGTATGAGCTCGCCGCACACAACAAGCCGGCACATACGTTGCACTCACACAAACTTATTAAGCGTATAGCCAGAGACTAAATACCCCAAGAGAATTAAAGCACTGTACTTTGCATTCATAACAAATCAAATTCTACTTTCTCATAACGGGCTTGTGCTCTCCACAGTCTGAAAAACACCCGTCCTTGTGGGGAATGGGCATATTCACTGGATGAATGCAGACAGTAAGCATGTTAATGTGTGTACAGGCGGGTCAGAGATGATGATGATGTGTTTTTTTTTGTGTATGTGTGTGTGTGTGTGTGTTGGTAGGGAGGAGGTGTTTCTGTAGGCTGAGAGGCTGAGTCTGCAGCACATCATCCCACACACCAAGCACAGTGCCTGAGGTTGTAGATGAGTTCTTTAGGCATGCTGTGTGGACGCCCCGTCCCCTCCCCACCCACCAATACCCCCTCCTCGAATTGGGAGTATGCTGACAGAGCAGCTGCTGAGATGGACACACACACGCACACACACACAGAGGGCTTGCTGTTTTCTTCTTTGATCTTGCAGATGTAACATAGTGTGTTCAGGAAACAGAAGATGCTGATGTTTAAAGATGATTATGGATGTGTGTGCGTGTGTGTGTGTGTGTGTGTGTGTGTGTGTGTGTGTGTGTGTGTGTGTGTG
>NW_013952505.1:946312-951558 GCF_001266775.1 Austrofundulus limnaeus | reverse complement strand
TCCTCCTTCTTCTCTGCATTTGAGTTTGTTTGATGTTGGCACATTCACAGTTTTCCACCGACTGATGAAGCTCTGAACTTCTAACACCTTCAGCCTCTCTAAAATGTATTTTTAGAGCCAGCCAAAGCCCCCTGGTGGCGCAACCCGGAAAAGCCGTGGGCGTCAAGGAGTGACGCGAGGGGGGTACCTTCTGCGTCCAAATAAGACGCAGAGGGAACCTTACCTTAAACGTCAATATGTGACGAGTTGGGAGTGAGAATGTGTAGGATTTGTGCACCTTTGGTTGGTGGTCGGCACAATGAGTATCACACATTGTCAATAATTCAATATAATAAAGATGCAGGATTAGGTAAAAGTGATAAAACTCCCTATAAAACTCTCTTCCAAGAGACTGAAGGAGAYGAAACGTTTCATTAAAGAAGAACCCGTCCAGAGGACCTATACAATTTTTTTTCCTTTGATTTTTTACCTGGATTACTGAGATGCATCAGGACAAAACTCCCTATGATTTAAGGGCCCAGTATACTTGATCTGAAGTCAAACAGTTGATGCGCAACCACRTGGTTGTTCGATGTTTGTTTTTGCACACACCTTTCATAACCCTTGAAACACAGTGAGCCTGAGCTCCTGGGAAACCCCTTTCGCTGTGGGATATGTCACTGCACGGGATTTCATCCAGCTGTAGTCTACACTAGGAGGGAAAAATAAAATTAAAATCCCTAGTATTTGTCCACAAATATGCTGCAATTAAAGCTCCACAGTAATTGTCAGATTCCTCCGTGCACAACGTCTGCCTTATCTTGATCCATGAATTTTTGGCCGTTTGACTATCTAAATTAATGTCTGCTTCCGGATACAACAGTCAGAATCTGGCAAGGTGAGTAGTTGAAGCAAAATGCAGCTAGGGGTGATAAAAAATACATGGATCCAAATCGATTCAATGATTAATGATTCAATTACATCGGTGCAAAAGGAAAAAAAATCCATTCATATCGTCATCTTATGCCTGTGGATCAATATCATATGCCTTTCTAACACAATCACTTATGTTAGTTGGGCATATGATATTGCATCAGTTCGATYGCAGACTTGAATTAAACTGAAATCGTTTCTTGACAAAGTTTGTATTCTTGAGAAAAAGCCTGTCCTGAGCCTGGTTCTGCTGGAGGTTTCTTCCTGATTAGCAGGGAGTTTCTCCTCTCCACGTTTGCTCAGGATGGGAGACTGTGATGAAGTGATTCAACACAATCTGCTGGCTTCTTCTTTAGATTGTTCTTTTTCATGTGCAGTGCCCTGAGACAACATATGTTGTGACGTGGCGCTATATAAATAAACTGAATTGAATTGAATTAAAACTGAATTGAAATACTGAATCGTCATCCAAACAAATCTATATAATATTGTATTGTGATAAATCTGGTGATTTACAGTCCTGGAAATTGACTGCTTTCAGCGTAAACAAACAGGCCCACGAACTTCTGACCAATTATATAATTTCTCATGTGGAGTGGGGTGAAAAGCTCTCCTGGTGGGCTGTGACAAGAAGATTCAAAGGCATAAGATTCAAAGCTGCAAACAAAATGACCCAATTTTTGTCATGTACCTGACAATGAGAGCTGCTTTAGGCAGTTCTGATGGAGCATGTGGAGACCTTGACTCCTCAGTCTGATTCAGTGAGTTTTTGTTGAACACATGGAGGACAAAGCAAGACGACAAAGCAAAGGAACACGACAGAKTTCATCGAGAGACATAACGTAGCAATGATGTCTTTTGCAAGACAACAAACTGACAACCGATTTGTTTAATGCTCTGTCAGAAACTCAACATCAAAAAGTCACCAACTCAGTTTGCTTTCTCACTCATTTTACAATCATCCTGTGCTTCTGAATCTTTTGTTGTGAGTTTCACCGATGCTAAGGTTTTCTATAATGCAGAATGCAGTTTACCTAAACACAGTCTTATCTGGGCACAGATCCGTTCAGATTGTGTGCTTACCAGGTGTGGCACCACCCCCAAACCCCAGTATTGGTAACCTTTACAAAAGGTAATAAAAAATCAAACTGAGGGGGGCTGCTGATGTTGAGTTGCGGTCTCGCAAAGTTTTTATTTTTTACTTGAACTACTGATTCAGGTCCATGGAAAGACATTTTGTAAGGGCAACAGCTTAATGTTTTGCTGTAAACCTCAAAGCCAGGAATCCCAAAAACCGATCGGTCTGAGTGAACTTATTCCGCTCAAACATTTTGTAATCTCCCAGTGTATTTTACTTCAGTAAAGAACAGGCCAATATTAATACTCAACTTCAACATCTAAGCTGACTGACATCTCACAGGAATCAATTTATACACGAGCATAGCAAACCACTGCAGATTTTCTTGCCAAATTATTGCTGCTATTGTTTAAGTTGGTTTAAATTGAAGACACTTGATTAAAACAACAACAACAACAACAACACATTATGGTGTACAGATAAATTCAAAGGTAATTCACTTCTCTGCATGGAGCGCTGACACGGGCAAGAAAATTGCACATTAAGGCCTGAGTCAGTTCAATTTCATTTGCAAAATCTGGAGGCCAAATTCAATCAAGAAGCAGCTTTTTTTAATAAATACATCATCATCTAAGGTGGTTTTGAATAAAACCTTGTCAATGTCTGCCTTTCTGCTGATTCTGTACGAACTATTTGACACTTTAAGGCCAGTCAGGCATTATTGCTCAGCCTTAAAGTGACAAAATCTTGTAAACCGTGATTGATACGACTATAGCCAAATTTGTTGCTGTGCAGACACCAGTASTTCAGGAGAGTCATAGTCACAAGATGGGAAAGCAAGGTCATTAGTCGTCTTTTGATGTAAAGTGGGAGCTGGTAGAAGGAACCTCTGAAAAWAAAATTCCTAAAAAAGTGATTACAGTTGTGACCTTTCATCTGATAGCTCACTAATTGAATTGTGCAGTAAATAGATGATGATGGCCACGTCCTCAATGATGAGGATAATGAAGAAAATGGCTCTTTCATCTCTTTATTTCACCTTAGTTTAGAAAAGGTAATAGTAGTAATTGCAGTTTAAATGGAAGGTGCTGCAGGAAAAGTCAAAGACACAAGAATGACATGAATAATACAAGGAGTAGCGAGATAAAACCAGAAGCCCTGAGCTTGCACTAAAATATAACTAACCTCGCAATTATTACAGACACCGAGTGAAAATGATCATTATGGGGACCATATACAGGCCGTTAGTAATTCTGAATGAGCTACCGTGCTCAAAGGTAATAGCGCTAGAGGCAAGCAGAACATGAATTTTTAAAAAGTGTTTCTACTGTAAAAAAAAAAGAAAAAGAAGGAATATACCTGAAACAGCCATCAAACAGATGAGTGGGGGGCGACAGGGGGTGTGGGGAGTGAGAAGCTTAAGCTATTTGATGCCACACGGAGCAGAGAGTGAAATGATTGACATAATCAGAATCATAATAATTGCCACGGAAATAACACTGCCAATCAGGCAATCATGTTGGTGTGCAGGCTATGGTAATTGGAAAACATGGTGAGTGACAGTATCAGTGTGAGCCGTCCCCACCGCCACCTGCTAAACTGCGACTGGCAGAACTCAGAGGGAGTATGAGTTGAGTCACGCAAGACAGATGGACCAGTTATTTCATAATCACTCAGAGGGAAAGTGCTGCCGGTTTCTTAGAGACGGGATTTGGAGACAGGATTGGACAGGATCGGGTCGGGGGGTCAGTACAAAGAGACCGTCATAGCGCTGACACGATGTGAGAACCTGTTAGAAAAACTAAAACCTCTGTTTGGTTTTACAAAGTTTAAAACCGAAGAGAATCATTCATTTTACAATTTCTCTCTGACTTATTTRCTCCCCACCATCATAAAGTGTTGGAAATCTTGTTCCAGAAATGTCAGCTACGCTCTTGAAAATTGTTTAATAGAATAAACTAAACAAAACAACAACAAATGATTATTGCCCAACTGGATTTTTCCATTTAACTGATCCAATAAAAAAACAAGTATTATTATTTTAGAAAAGATGTGGAATGTTCAGAGTTATTGTCAGACTTCTAAAACTCAAATGATCAATTCTAAATTAATCTTGTTTTTTTCCTAATAATTTCAAACTGTCTTCATTTCCCCTCAGTTAATTAGTTTGTGGTGGTGGGGCATTTGTAAATACATATTTAAAAGTCCTCTGCTTTTTCTTCTGCTCTGAACACAAAAATGAACTTTTAATTTTAGCTCTGCAGGCTATAGCGGAGTTTGATTCCCTTCTAAGGTCTTAAAAGTCTCAGGACAGGAGAGAGGCCAGCCAGTTGAGTTGTTTTCGTGAGACATTTTCTTTGTTCTCGTGGAATCAAAGTCTCATTACACTCTGTCCTAACCACAGTTACAGAAAAAGGGATGTCATCATAAGTGGCCTGCATAGTCTTTTAACCATTACAGATATAAATAACAGGGAGTTCATTGAGACATTATCAAGTGAGATAGCTAATAGYTAGAATAGCTAAAATATGAAAGAGTTTAGGTTTGCTCATACACAGTTTAATATRATATCTTTTTCTTCACTTGTGCGTGGTGCATTTTGAACACATAATGGATTGTTGTAGACAAGCTAATAATCACCTAAACTATTAATAATGAACCACAGTAATAATAATTATGATCATCAATAACCATAATTCACTTCCTGTCCTTTAAAGTGTCATTTTGTCGTGAAAGTCACAAAAATTCCCATTGTGCTTGTGCAATAAAACATTGTTTTTTGTGTGCTGAGAATAGCTCACACACATTTCTACACGTAAAATTCATATGTGGGGTYAGAAAGTGACTTTTTATTTGACTGTTAAGCAGATCTTGTAAGTATGGAGAACGGACGTTTGGTCAGTACTCTTTCCACAGCTTGTTGTTTATGTTGTACTTATTGTTGCTTCATTCATATTATCTGCTCACAGCCTAAAACAGCATGGCCAGAACTCATTTGTTAAAAAAGACACCTGCTGATTAGAAGAGGAGTTCACACTCTGGCTTTCCCAGAGCTTTGTCAAGATAACGAACCCCACATCTTTCATGTGTTTAATGAGTGCGAATAACAGAGAAGACATCATAGAGTAGTCTTCAGGTAAAATTCACTGGAGTCTGTTCAACAATCTGTCTCCAACAAATCTATCTATCTATCTATCTATCTATCTATCTATCTATCTATCTATCTATCTATCTATCTATCTATCTATCTATCTAT
>NW_013952505.1:934857-944857 GCF_001266775.1 Austrofundulus limnaeus | reverse complement strand
TGTATATCCATACATATGCACATATTCAATCAATGTCCGATCAGAAAACCCATGATGTAAACACCTGTTTGTGTGCGGTTGTGAGCATGCATGTAAATACAAGATCTCCTCCAAAGGAATGTTTAAAAGGGACTGTGGGGGACCACAGACCTGACCCGTAAAGCCCGAAGCCGACATAAGGAAGACCAGCGCCCAAGACCCCGAGAGGGACCCCGAGCACGGAGCCCCCAGAGGCACCCGCGCAAGGAGGGCCGCCCACCCACCCCCAAAAGGGGACCACAGGAAAGAACCGGGAGAGCCCCACCAGCGACCACAGGCAGTAAACCCCTGGGGCCAGCAGCGACGAGCTCACAGGCCCCGCCGTCACCCACTGCGCCAGAGCAGATCCAGGCATGGTCACAGAGGTCCGGGCCCCCAGGGCGCACCCCCCCAGGCAAACGTCCGACAGGGACAGGGGACACAAGCCCCACCGGGCAGCCACCTGGCCGAGCCGGCACATGACCAAGCACCCAGCCCCGGACAACGAGAGCCACCAGCGCCGGCGGGCAAAGGCACAACCCACCAGAGGGCTGCGTGGCAGGGGAAGCAGTGGACCCTCAAATGAACCCAAAGAAGGGGCCACCCAAGTCCCATCCTGACAGAAATACAAGCACACACAGACACAATCACACAATCCCACCCTCATCCTCTCATCCACTCATTCAAAGACACACAAGGTGGACGCCAAACTCCACTCATACTCCCCATACATACTCTATACCCCCCAGGTCCAGGACATGCACCCGCCCCCTAAAGAGGGCAGCTCAAGCCCGAACCCAGGAGGTAGACCCCTACAATCTGGGATGGAGAGGAGCAGACAGCCAAGTCTCGGCCCAGGCTGCACCAGGAAAAGCGGCCACCCCCCGTCCCAGCAAAGCCATGCCCCCAACCCACCCCCACACACTGCCAACTGCACACTCCCAACTGACCACCCGCCGGACTMCGGCAGCCACCCCAGCCGGCGGGCCGACCACAGCGACAAGGAGCCAGACCCCGGGAGCCCCAAACAGCCCCAGGGAAGCCGAAACACCAGCCCCGCCCCCAGCACTCCTCCAAGCCCCAAGTCCACTACCCGCAGCCCAGGCCCCACCAGACGGCCTGCCACCTGCAGACCCCAACCCCAGAAGGCCAACGGTGAACGGGGGAGTAAAAAAGACCCCGAAACACACACMCYCACCCTCACATGTACTGTTGATGCATGATGTTCTATAATGCAATTAAAACGRAGAAGAAGATGGGGCAGAGGCCAGCACTATGCCAGTTTCCCCTCCACTCCAACTCCACCCCAAAACCCTAAATGTCTAAAAGCAAATACTGGGAGTGGGCACAGGCATCRGTGGCGGGAGTGTTCCATCCCGCCCCTTGGAAGCCATAGGTGCCCACCCCAAGTTCCTAAATGTAAATGTTATGAGGATGTTATGAGTGAATGTCTAAGGTGTACAGTAAAATTGGAGCCCAGGTGGTTATAGCAAACTGAGATGTAAAATTGTTGCCGTTTTTACCACACCTGTGCCCCACCTAAAACGATGAGAAAGGCCTGTAATTGACATCATAGTTAGACCTCAACTATGAGATACTAACCCCCCCCACTGTACATGTGTACAGAATACTCCATCTTTTAGAAAACTTTTTTTTTTATCTGGTCTTGGTCTTGTCTCGGTCTTGCCCTACCTTGGTCTTAGTCTTGACTTGGTCCGAAACCTAAAAGTCTTGGTCTAGTCTCGGTCTCGAGACACTGTGGTCTTGACTTGGTCTCGGGTTAGGTGGTCTTGACTACAATACTAGAGGACAGAAGGGTGGGTCTGTGACTCACAACTAATGGCCTTGTTATTGTGTTATAAAGACMATTTATAAGCCTGGAATGCACAACCTCTGATCAGAACTGAAGAAGACTTTTGGATGAGAGGTTCAACACCTTCCAGAATCATGATGTGGTTCAAGATTTGTTCCAGGGTATGGAGTGATCGTGGAAGAACTTAGGTAGTATCTCTGTGAGAATACCGTGCTGTTGTATAGAGCACAGTTAAAGTGCAGGATAGTGTGAATTTGTTTTTAAACAAGAGAAAAAATATACTTGAGTGCTTTGAGTGTGTCATWTTGTGTCACACTGCTTTGGCACTGTAAGTGTTTTTCTAAATTTGCTTTAATTCAGCTATTCCAATAGGTCAGGAAGAAAGTACTGGAGTTAGTGTTAAATTGTCACCAGTCAGGTGTATAAAAATTGAATGYTGTCTCTCTTTCAAATAACTAAAACAACAACTTAAACCTGGTAAATTTATTTGAAGGAACAAGCTGTAAAGTTAAAAAAAAGATCAGCAACTTTTATAAAAACATGTTCATATGTTGTGAACGTTCAAGGTTTCTTTATTGCACTGTTTTTTATYGCTACCTTCCTCAGGGGTCGCCACAGAAAGCAAACTTGCATGAAAAAAAAAAACTGAGAGTTTGTTTTTGTGCCCAACACTTTCTCTGGCACAACCTGGGCTTGAACCAGCAACTTCAATGTTACAAGACTGTGGCCCCAACCAATGAGCTATGGCAGCCTCCATTTCTCAACAGTGCTGTAAGGTTTTAATAATGCATTTCTCTATTTTCTGAATTGAATTATACAGAACGCTCCATCTTCCTGCCTCCCTATTGTCACCTGCCCTCCGCACTAAAAGCTTAGCTGGAAATCTCCACCACAGCTCATTGTGGCCCCATGTTGACTCAACCTTAAGTTCACCCCTCTTTACACGCCCCCATTTCCACACCGCACTAATCTCCTGGGTGCATTTTACCGCACACGGCTCGTTGTTTGTCTCGGGCTTCAACTTCCAACCCCAGGGCAGGTAGCAGTAATAGGCTATACAGGAAACAACATTGAAGCAGGGCCCTGTAGTGTACATCCTAATGAGAAGAGGAACGAACAAACACAGAGGTGCACACACAGGCAAACATTTTCTTTTTTTTTTTACAGGCTGCAGAGGAATTAGGTTATTAAAAATGGTTCGTGTGCAGCAACCTGCCAGTCATTTGATTCTCAGAGCTTTTATGTAAAGTGGTGGTCTCAACCCAGCTATCATAAAGAAACAGGTAGCTGACAGCCTCAGCTTCTAAATATAAACACACAGGTGTATTTTTGTCTAAAGTGAAGTAATGGCTGCTGACTGTGCTTCTGCTCTGTGTATGTAGGTGTTTGATTTATTGGTTTATAATCTGAGGAAACACTACCTAGCCCAAAAAATTGTCATCTGCAAGATGGACTCAGATTTTAAGCACTTTTCATATTTCAATAGGGCTGGGTAAAATTCATATCAACAATTGCAATCTCTGTTGTAATAAATGGCAATTTAAGTGAATATGTATTTACTGGCTTTTAGTTTTTGCTATCTTCTGAGCAAAATAAATAAATAAATAAATAAATAAACTAAACTAAAATTATGACTTTGGTTAAATTCTTAATGACAGTGTTCCTTTATGTAATCATTTGTCAACTTTGAAGCAAAGAAAATAAAGTTTGAACCTCATTTTAATAGTCTTAAAAAATCAGATCTGTTCACACAAGCTGTTTAATCATCAATGTTTATCATTGGAGCAAYGTTTCTGTGATGGAAATAATAAAAAATAAAATGTGAAGGAGTTTCACTCCAATGTCCTCTTCAGTCCTGAGTTTTCACAACTCAGACTCCTCTGTAATTCTTACAACTAGAGTCTCTCAGATTCCTTTTTTTTGTGTTGACATTTTTTTAATTATTATTTTTAAGGTGAMATTTTTGTGCCAGCTTGAACTGTTTTGATGACCTTTAGTAAAATCGTTTTCATTAAAACCCAGGAAAAATGTGATAAATAGGACAGAAGTTGCTTAGTTAAAAAATTAAAATTAAAAATTCCACTAAATTATGCTTGTTTGTACTGATAAATAAGACATATTGCAGAAAAGTTAATTTCATATTTCTGTGTAAAAGCATGAAAAGCCTGGCTATTGTTTTTCTAAAAATGTTGAAATAATGATTGGTCCTTGATCAAGTTTTTAATTTGGCCACATTGTAAAAAAAATACTGACCTCCCCTTTAATGGCTGAAATTACCTTTTTAAAATATTTTTCTCAAATTGAGCAGAGGTACCACCAARAGTGGGATGGTGAAGCCATAGTCACCCCTAAAAACCTGGTGGTGCTTTCCCCACCTGACAGTTTTATCCTTTTGAGTCCTAAACTTTTGATTGGTGTGCTTTTTAATTTTCTCCTGAGCTATTTCGGATTATTAGAACCTCATAAACATAAAAACAGCACTAGGATGTATGGTTTTAGTAAATTATATGCATACAATTATATAAATATAAAAGTGATAGTGCTTTTCTCAGTAACTAAAATCAAATATAGAATGTAAAAAATGCATTAATTCAATATACAGCAACAAAACATGTCTCTTAAAATTGTATTTTGGTTTTTAATTTTGGTGCCACCCCAGGATTTTCAGTGGCCCCCACATGCTCCCCCTCCCCATTACAATATTCCTGGAGATAACACTATAAGTGTCTCATTACACCCAGACTACTGCTTCATTAATTGGGCTAAATACTGAGTCTTTTTTTTTTCTGCCGCTGCACTGCCAATCACATGACACGGGGCTGACACATGTAAACATGATTGTGTGCTGTTCTAAAAAGAGAGTAGTCCGTTTACTTAGCAGTCCTGAGAAGGCAGTAATATCACAGTTAGCGTCACCGCAGAAAATCTCTGTGGCAACAGCAACAACATAGCTCTATTTCTGCAGATCTCATTTTCTGACGATGGTTCATAAGGTTTATCCGTTAGCTGTATTTTAGCATCATCCCAGGCTTGCAGCACCGCAAGGCAACTTGTRTTTTTCAAGCAGTAAAAAGCAATAAAGCAGTACCAACTAATGCATTATTAAAAGCTTTATATTGACACCTAGACGGGCTTATATTGCTCACAAGAAATAATGTAAAACATAAATGTGTTTCTGAGAGTCAAATAGAGAAAAAATACAATAAATAAATCTGCATTAAATCTAATTCAATTATGGGTTCTAAGAAAATGTGATTTTTCACAGTTTGAGCTTTATGGTCAGTGTCACGGTCTCATAAGTTWGAGGCCGCAGGTTTGAGCCCAGGTTGCATWATGAAGGAAACAATMAAACAGTTGACAAATAGTTCTTGTGAATTTGTTTGCTATGGCAGTTAAGGGTGTAACAACACATTGATCCACATCGATAAATTGAATGATTAATGGTTCAGTTAGATCAAGGCCAAACAAAAACTCACATGCCTGATGTGGACCGTTGATATCATATCATTTGATCACAGACTTGTGAATTGAACTGAATGAAAATTGTAAAATGACAGACTTTTATCGAGATATCAAGAAACATCATATAATCCTAATAAATTGATATAATATTGTACCGTGATAAAGCTGGTAATCCCTGAAGAAGAGAAAAGCCAAAACAGGACAATAATAATAATGATAATAATGATTTGTATGTGAGGATTGATTTGAATATGCAAAAATGTAAACAAACCTATCAAAAAATGGCCAYTTGGTTGAATTGAAAGAACAAACTTGACTGTGTTGGTCAGGAAGCATTGATATACCTCAGAAAGAGTTTTCAGGTTCCTGCTCACAGAGTGTGTTACAGGCTTCCAGAGGGGTCTGTATTTTTGCAGAAAACAGTACAGAAACATGCGTGAGATGTTGTTGGTCAGCTGGCAGGCTCTGATCTGAGCTCCGAGCTGCCTACCACATCCAGCACTCACCTCAGGAGCTCCTCCCTCTACTGGTGAACTACAGAAATTACACTCACAAACCAAGAATCTCACAGAGAAACCATCTGGAGATGGGACCTTTCTCGTGACAAAAAAATAAATTAATTAATAAAAAAAAACATATTACTCCACAATGTGATTAAACATTTGAGGGTATCACACACTCCCCCACAAAAGAAAAATGACTCCCGATATTTCACATTTCAATCTTAACACAAAACTCAAATTCTATATTAGAAAAAGAAATAAAAATAAAACCTTTGGATCAATAAACTTATGTCTTGTGATGTCAGCATATGTACACAGGCTGGCTGCAATGTACTGGTAAAGTGTATTGTAAGGAAAGGTAGGGGAGGGAGTGATAGTTAAGGACACGAGGGTATGGTAGGAAGGGATTTGGTTGTACATTGTAAGATGGCAGAACAGGTGATATGACTACATCTGCACTGCTCACTGTGGGATGGGTGGAGACGGAAGGCTGCCCTATAGGTCAGTAACTTGGCTGGCTTCCGTTCCCTTGTAGAACGTCTTAGTATTGTTTCATCGTGGGTGTCGTAGTGGGTTTTTTTGGTTTCTGTTACTGTTTTGTTCATGTAGGGTTTTGTGTTATGTGTTTGTGTTTAGTTTTGTCTGTCAGCCTCTGTGGGTCTCAGCTGTATCTTGTCTTGGTGATTGTGCTTCCCTCTTTTTCCCAGGTGTTGTTAGTCATGTCCTTAGTCTTCTGTGTTTCTAAGTTCTGTACTGTCTCTGGGTTATTGTGGGTGCATTGTTCATTCTCGACTGTCACTGTGTCACCAAGTTCTTGAGTTAAATTCTGTTTTTGAATCTTTGTTATCCAAGTCAAGACCTTTTGTTGTAACCTTACGTTCTTGAAGATTCATGACTTATGTTCGAGTTTGCCAAAGAGTGCTCACCTTGATTTTTTTGTCAATAAAATAATTCTATTTTTTTGGAGCTCCTGACCCCRCTTTTTGAGTCGCACACCCTTTGCACCCAGTCGTGACAGTGGGGAGAAGTTGGTTCTGATACAGGGGGGCACCCCTTGAGAGTGAGTCAGGCTATTCTCGTCATCTACAGCTGGTCTCCCTGTGGCTTGAGTCTCCTTCACTCCTTCATGTCTCTCTTCATTTTCAGTGTCTGTTTCCATTTGCTGGTGATAAGTTTGTTTTCCTGTACCTTCCATCTGCTCACTCTCCAACAGTTGTCCCCATTCCCTTCTGGGTAATTCCTGGTTTACTGGTTGATTTAACACATCAGGAGCTGAATTCTTTGAGGGTACGTGATCAGGGGTTGGTTGAAGAGTTTTGGCACTTTGGCTTCTCAAGTCATATCTTAGCTCATAAGAACTCCCTTCCTTATCAGAGCTAGAGTCCATGTTTAACTGGCACCTAGTGTCTCTTGGCATTGATTTCACTCTCTTCCTCCTTGCAACTGGTGACTCAGCAGCTCTRTTGACTTCAGGCAACTCCACAGGAAGCTCATTGACAAGATGCAGAACCCTGGATTTATTCCCATTTGCCTCAGAGATTACCTTGTAAATTGGGCTATCACTGATCTGTTCATTCACCAAATAAATGGTGTTTTCCCAGTATGATCTCAACTACCCAGGGCCACCCTGTTCACTCAAGTTCCACACCAGCACTCGATCTCCTGGTTGGAGTGTTACTCCCTTCAGGTGTTGGACGTAATACCTTTTACCATAAGCACTTGACTTTATACTGTTCTCTGATGCAATCCTGTAGACCTCAGTCATACGTTATGTCCATTTTTCCACAGAGCCTCTTGCTGTCTGTAGTTCATCACATGAAGCCATCCTGAATAGTATCCACAAGCAACCTTGGGTGTCTTCTAAAGAGCAAAAWGAAGGGCGAGTACCCTGTTGCCTCATGATGGGTGCAGTTGTACTTGTGGACGATCTGTGGGAAGTAATCTTTCCATTTTTAATTCTTCTCCCCACCAAGAGTTCACATCATCTGCAACACCGTACARTTGAAGTGCTCTGCTGGGTTAYCCTGCAGATGATAAGGGGTTGTACGTGAGCATCCAACTCTACTCAGGTGTTGTAAAGTGTAGATGAGTTTGTTTTCAAACTCACGCCCTTGATCGTGGTGTAGTCTCAGGGGGTACCCAAATCTGGGAATAAAATCATTGAAGATTCTTTCTGCTGTGGTTTAAACCACTCTTGTTGCGGATTGGATGTGCCTGTGCATACCTAATAAAGTGGTCAACCACCATCAGGATATATATCCTCCCCTTCTGGGCTCTAAATGCAGAAAATCGATGCATACAAGCTCCGTTGGTTAACTAGAAGTTATGCTTGACATGGGGGCTCTGATGTGCACAACAGGCTTCTTTTGTTTGATATATGGGCACTGTCGTGTGATGTAAACTTCAATGTCTCACCGCATGTAGGGCCAGTAAAATCTTTGTCTGGCCAGACTAAGAACTCTTTCAGTCCCTATACCCCATTTCATCGTGTAGGTGTTTCAGAACTAGTGATTTGAAGCTACTTGGCAAAACCAACTGTCGGTTTTCTGCTGTCCTGAGATACTATATAAAGTCCCATCCTCAACATGCAGCTTTGTYCATTCGTGCATCATTTTCTTCGCAGTGCCTTTCATAGCTCTTTTCATGTCCTCTGTGAGATTTTGTCCTGACTCTTTCAACTTCAGAATGTTTTCAATCACTGGATCTGTTCTCAGAATTTTGTAGTTCTGCCAGCTCAATGGATTGGATACCATGGCGACCGCTTGTTTCAAGCTGGTTACCTTGTGCTAGAGTCAGTGCAGCAACCCATGCAACCTCATCATTTTGACTTGCTCCACAGCCTTCCCATACTGCAACAACAGCTTCTCTAGACAGCTCCTTGGTGCAGACAGTAAAATCTGCAGACAGTAACATATCTGTCAATATCCAAGGGGAGTCTAGACAAGGTGTCTGCATCCACATTCACTCTGCCAGGCCTGTAGCGGATGTCAAATCTGAAGTCTGACAATTCTCCCACCCACATGTAGCCCACTGCATTTAAAATAGCTGTAGTCATGACATGTGTTAAGGGATTATTGTCAGTATAAATGGTAAAATGTGGTGCATAAAACAAATAATCCCGGAATTTCTCACAAACAGCCCACTTGAGAGCAAGAAACTAACTTGCCTGAGTGGAGTCAGTACTTTCTTTTGGCAGGTGTGAGCATTCTTGAGCTATAGCCGATCACTCTGTTTCCCATTTTGTCTCTGATAGAGGGCAGCACCCAGTCCTTTGTCTGAAGCATCGGTATGGAGCACAAAAGGTAACTTAAAGCCAGGGTAGGCAAGAATGGGGGGTTGCACCCGCATATTTGTGAGTTTACACAAGATCTCCTGGTGTTTATCAGTCCAGACAACAGGTGTTTTGGATGGCAACTGTGCCCTTCTTTTCTTCTGTCGACCAGACTTCTCCAGAGGTTGATCCTCTCTAGCTTGCAAGAGCTCATAAATGGGTTTTGCTATCCTTGAGAAATCTTGGATATATGACCGATAGTAGCTCAGGAAGCCAGCAATTCTCCTCACATCACCGACTGTAGCAGGTGTTTAATTCTTAAGGGCATACACAACCTCAAGATCTTTTGGGTCAATACATACCCCCTTAGCAGAAACTAAATGACCCACATATCTCACTTCCTGCTTAAAGAAGACATACTTGGTAGGGCGGAGCTTAACTAAATGACTCTGCAAGGCTTTTAAGAYCTTTCTCAGTCCTTCAACATTGTCCTCAAATGTCTTGACATAACAAAATGTTGTCTAAATGAGGTATGCAACACTCGTCCTGCAGAGGTACCAAAATTTCTTCCATACTGTGTTGAAACGAGGCAGGTACATTGGTCAGTCCAAATGGGATTCGCACCCACTCGTAGAGGCCCCATAGAGTGATAAAAGCAGTAAGATGGCGCGATCCTTCAGCTATGAACCCCTGGTGGTAAGCTTTCCCCTGGTCGAGTATGGAGAACCAGCTAATACATATAAGACAATATAAGTATAGCGTTGGCGCTAGTGGGAAGGCTAACAGGCTAAGCTGAGGTTCTTCTTCCATGAAACAGCTCTGTTGTCCAGCCATATTTTTGGTTACATGCTGAGGCGTTTCTACCTTCTCTCTGTCAACACTCTCTGGTTTCATTTAAAAGAGCCAATCGTCAGATGTTGTCCAAGATTAACC
>NW_013952505.1:931045-933864 GCF_001266775.1 Austrofundulus limnaeus | reverse complement strand
CCCACACACACACACACCCACTAGCCATCCTATTATCCATGTAGGATGGCTACACCATCCTATGTACACACATGCACTCCTGCTTTGTTTCAATTTTGTCTTTTCCACCACAGGCTTGCAGTCTTGTTCTACTATCTCAATGGGCCCATTTATTTATTTTTGTCTGAAACTTGCATTTTTTCTGTTTTCCCTCATTGTTATGACAATATGACACACTGAATAAAAATGCCCTCACTCCAATGTCCTAATAAGCAGAAACATTTTGAAGATGTAAAAGTATCTGAAAACAGTCAGAAAGTCAAAGCCGGTTACTTTCAAGCCCTATGAGAGAATTTTAGGCTATGTTCGCACAGCACTGTTTTTAGGTGAAACCGTAGCATTTTTACTGCGTTTCAGACATTGAAGTACAGAAAAACAGCATTTGTCTTCTCTGGCAATGAAAGTTTTTGAATCCAGGCCTCAGAGCTTGGTTCCTGGAGGTCCTCAAAAAATCTTAAAACGGCATTCGTCAACCCAAAAACAAGGCCTTAATTAGGCTTGATATGTCCTAAATCAATCTTTGAAAGGTCTCATAAATGCTAACACATTGTAAGGACGACTGCAACTTGTCAAAATAAATAATTCTGGACTTTTTAAAAAAATGATAAAGAATGCCTCTTGCGGCTAGTTTTGTGTTAGTTGCTAACTAAATTTAACTTGCCTTAAGTTGTAGGAACCCTGCCCAGATAGTTTTGGAAATCCCAGGTATGAAATAAYGGTAAATGGRCTGAACTTATAGCACTTTATCAAGTCCCTCCAGACCCTAAAGTGCTTTACGCTTACAGACATTCATCCATGCACACACACATTCACACACTGAYGRTGGTRAGMTACACTGCAGCCACAGCTGCCCTGGGGCACACTGGCAGAGGAGGGGCTGCCATGCACTGGCGCCACTGGACCCTCTGACCACCATCAGTAGGCAAGGTGGGTGAGAACACGACTGAGACGGTTGGAACGGGGGATCGAACCGGTGACCTTCCAGTTACGGGACGACTATCATTTTTGAACATCTGCAGCTGAATTATGACCAAACTAATGACCTAAAYTCTATTTTTTTACAGCTTCAAAATTTGACATTATTAAAAACATAATCTGTCTTTCTCAGCCTTTTTCACAGTTATGTCTTGGCACAATGATAGAAAGACACATGGGAACAGGAAAGTTCTAGAGGCGAGTGATTGTTAATTCTTCAGCACATCTGAAGTGTGGGGACTGAATAATAACACTGTTTGTTGAATAACTTTTATTTTATTTTTTTCAAAATGAAACACAAATTAGGAGCAGGACAAATTCACCACAGACACTTTCCCCTTTYTCTTCCATCAGTGATCAGTGGCCTAAATTTAATTTATGTGAATAATTGCCGAYAATCACATTTAATTATGCGCTTAATGCTAATATGACTAATAATGTAATTTAATGAAGTAAGCCTTGACAATTTATAATTTACCAAAGCGTTTGATTCTAATAAAAGAATTTCTTCGACCATAAAAGYGCAAAAGTGTTTTTCTTATTGCAGATATTTGACTCTAATCTGTACTCTTTCCAGATGCCATGAAAACACAGGTGCCCAGTCTCTGTAGCAGAGGGTAATAACACACTTATATGTTATTATCATAAATATTGATGTAGCAATATAACATAGACCTTGCACACATACATTCCAGGCTCTGTAAAGGTCATATCATRTCATGCTATCAAATCCTCCATGAAACTGATTATCACCATCACCTCTCCACACACTGAACACATCATTATGTGTGGGACGGCCCGAATACGACATGCTGTGTTTTGATCCTGCGTTTTGTTTCACTCAGTCACCGGTGGGCAGACGGTTAATACAATGAGTGGTGATTGGTTGAAATGTTAAATGTGACCTTTGCAAAGGGAGCAGAAGCACCATTAACTAAAGGTCAAAACAGACAACACATTTAACATTGGCCACAGCTCCGACGCCACTGACATGGAGCCATTCAGGACCACAAACCTGCCCCTGGTCATGGTCCGAGTGGATTGATCTTTCTGTTTGATTCATGTAGTTTACCTCACAGAGTAGTACAGGCAATGCTGCAAAATATCTGTATACATATATAGGTATAGTAACKATCCTGTTATGATGACAGTCCATCCCTTTCTTTATTTTCTTGTGAGGAGCTAGTGCTTATCTTCAGTAATCCCTAGGAAAATGCTGACTGCAGCATGGGTATGTCACCAGTCTGTCACAGAGCCACATAGTGTAAAACAACCATGTACACACACTCACACCCCCACCTAAGGACAACTTAGAAACATCAGTTGACATAACTTGCATGTGTTTGGACTGTGGGAGAACCCCCCACCCCCACATGTATACATCTATAGACCCCACAGAGCAGACAGGTGTGGCCCAGATCTGGTGTCAAACTGACACTGCTGACTGACTGCTGGCATGGYAAGTGGTTAGTCAAATGGATGTGGGCCAGGTCTGCCAGYGATGGCACTGTTTTTAAGATGGAATGCCACGACTGACCCAGTTGTGGTTTGGTTTATGTGGTGCTCGTCCATGCATGGACCACCCATGGCACACCACATCTGGGTCACCAAAGGGCCACCATTCATTGCGTTATCTAGGTCAACTGTGAATTGTGTGGGCCAGAACTGGGCCAGACAAATTTTGCTATTTGGGTCAAGTTGAAGTAGCCTTTTGGGATTTGCACAAGATACTACAACTTTCTGCTGTAACACAAGTTTTATGTGTGTAATTAGTAAAAAAAAAAGGGGGGGGGGGGGGGGGGGGG
>NW_013952505.1:928052-929689 GCF_001266775.1 Austrofundulus limnaeus | reverse complement strand
ACTTATTGTGTTATTAGTCAGAAGCTTGTGGGAGAGTTTTGTGTGTGTGTGTGTGTGTGTGTGTGTGTGTGTGTGTGTGTGTGTGTGTGTGTGTGTGTGTGGGGCTCTCCGTCTGGGTGGTTTCTGACCCAAAGGCCCTGGTAACACTCATGACATTGGCATGCCCAGACTGCTGTGGATAATGGAGCAAAGGAATGACCTTTATGATGAATTAATAATTGATAGAGTAATTGGGTTGGCCTCTTATTGGGCCGAAGAAGCTGAAGGTTTCGCCTTGTGCCGCTCAAAGAGAGCTATTATTCTGCAGTATGTGGCCGGCAAAGGGCAAACAGCAGATCAAATATTCACCAAGGAGAACACACACACACACACACACACACACACACACACACACACACACACACACACACACACACACAATTATCCCTGACTTAATGGGGCTGACTTCACAAAAAGTCTTTGCTAAATGCAGCCGACTGGAGCTGACCACAGTTATTAGGGGTCACCTTGGAGGAGTTGGTCAACATTGCTGCTAATATGGCTGGTGGAGGCGACAGTGGTGGAAATGCCTCCATCCGGCTTTGTCAACAGAATATTAAGGATATGATTAAATATAAAAAGGGTTGGGGGAGGGGACATGTTTTCAYAGCAATTAAAATAGATATCACTTCCCTCCGAATTGCTCCATAGAAGATGGTTTAACAAATGATGGTTGAGATCATCACTCCTCCATCTGTCCTCCCTCGCTCAGTCTCTCTCGACGAGGAAATAAATGTGCCCCGCCGTCTCCCCTTAAATGCCATCTCAGCCTGCATATCAATTTTTGACAGCGTGGCTTTGCCGTCCATTAAGTTGTAATTATGTTAAAGATCTTCTWTCTATTATTTGATGCTTAGCTGCGCACGCCAATCGCAGCAAGGTCAAACTCCAATCGAAGTCTGCCGTTTAGTGACTCTGAGTGCCTTGTAGGTTTGCYTAATTGGCCTTTTGAGCACTAATGGTATGTCATGACTGATGAGCTCCTCAGTTTTGAGGTCCAACATATGCTTTTTGCTCCTCAAGTCCAGACATTAAAGAGAGCAGACAGGGTAAGAGCATTTCAGCTTGCTGACTGTAAGCACATTCCTGGTCATTACTGACTAGTTTGTATTCTCTAGACAAAATACTTTTTTTTATCTATTCAGTGGGAAACTGAAAAGTTGTTGGAGGAAATTAGGAAGTTAAAGAAAGGTCCACAGCGCTCTCTCTTGCATAAAAGGTGAGTTGCTTGACTTGTGACAAATGCTGCATATTATCCAGGCAATACTAAACAATGAATTCAGTAAGAATAAAGAATAATTCATATTAGTATTTTCCACAGTATGTACCCCTCTGCTGACCCCTCATATGTTTAGTTGTTTAAAGTTTTTTAAAAAAAGTTTAGCTTATTAAGTGAAAAAAATCACGTTCTGTTTACTTGGAGGTGAGGAGGTGGGGCATGCTAACTTTTTTATTTTTTCTAAGCTAAAGGCTTTTTAGTACAAAGCACTGCCTATTTATTTGTGTTTCCTCCCTGAAGCTCAGTCAGCAACCAACCAAGCTCTTGCCACACACAGCACCCGTCCCCCAAAAACATTGTTGTGAAGACGTGCTGAAGT
>NW_013952505.1:911580-926225 GCF_001266775.1 Austrofundulus limnaeus | reverse complement strand
CTCCTCCTCCTCCTCCTCCTTTCCTGTCAGTGGGACTGCGGTTGAAAAGCATGCGTAGTGATGTGCTCAGCAGGTGCCTTCAAATTCCTTCTGAAGCTCTGTTAAACTGCACCAAAACAGCTCCCCTTTTTCTCCCTCTCTCTCCTCTCTCTGCGCCGACGAGGGATCAAACGAGAGAATGCTGACACGAAGAAAAACGYGGCGTGATGACGAGATCAAGTGGAATTTTTCATTGTACCGGACTGGCTTGGCGTGGRTGTCCCAATGCAGGACGGCTGGAAGCTGGGCCGACTAATTAGCAATTCCAGCCCATCTCTGAGACAGCACTCGGGGCAGGTGGGCTGGGATGGGGTCGTCTGGTTCCCTGCTGCGATGAAAGGCATGTGCTTGTCACACAAATTCAACTGGATAGTGTTTAATAGCTGATCTCTGGTCGGATGAAGCGMTGGTTAATTGTAACCAAAGCTGGCCTGTGAGCTTGATTTGTGTGCMTATATCAGAGTAAAAGAAAGTGGACATCTAACCATATGGCAGGTGAGGCTATAAATGAGATTTATGTAGGGCCATACAACCGATGGGCTTCAGCTTTTGAATGAGCATCCTCTGTTTATCCAGAGTTGACAGGCAATCACTTTTGAGCCCCATTTCATCGCCTGGTTTTGCAGTGCTGCTCGAAACTGAGGTGAAAACAGATATGTGAGCAATTACAGAACAAATTTACAAGAAAAAAAATGCTAGGAACAATTGACTAATCCATTGCAAACCCAGATCTGGGTCTTATTGACTTACTGTCARTGTAATCCATATCATAACCATCTGCTCCGATGCTCTAAAACACCAAAAGCATATTAGTTGTTTGTCTCCTGTGAGGGTTTTAGCTGACGGTAGCCGGAAGGGCTCCATGGAGTCATTTGGAAGAGTACTTGTGAAGCCACGCTATGTGAATCCTAATTCTGCTTTGGGGTTAACACAGGAGCACTCCTCGATGAGCACCGCTAGAGTGTTGAGAATTCATATTGATGCGGGAGGAAGTCTTTGGAGACCTATCCTCATTCTTTTATTTGTGAGAGGACTGAATTACCCTAAAAAAATAAAAAGCATTTTAAAAAATAATTCTTGTGAAGCAAAAAAATTCTGTCAAATGATCCAATCAGACATTTGTCCGATTTTTAGCCCCTCTCTCTCTCTCTCTCTCTCTCTCTCTCTCTCTCTCTCTCTCTCTACATTGACTCCCTGTGAAATTCAAAATATAATTTAAAATATAACATGCAAAGTTCTCAACAACCATGCTCAAAGTTGTGTTAAAAATCTTATAGTTCTATTTTTTCCTGACAGAGCACTTCGTCTCACACTAGCTACGTTTACATGGACATAAGTAATCGGATTAAACGGCCGTTCGGAATAAAAATGTGTCATGTAAACAGCCCGTTCATCAGATTATTCTGATCCGAGTGAGCTYGATCCRAATGAATTTTTAATCTGAAAGAGAGGGGCGGGTTATGCCGATTGATAATCGGAATGATGTGCATGTAAACACTTAATCTGATCATCTTATTCTGATTGTGGAAAACTGACCTGACTGTGCAGGTCTTCTGACTTTCATCTGCCCCTGCTCTTTAGAGGAGGCGGGGCAGCAGTGCTCCAGCTGCGCTGCGCAGCGCAGAACTTTTTCTCCGTGCTCTCTTAACAGATAAAAAGGAGACAAACAGCAGACATTGCTTTGCAAAAAACAAAAAAACAAACAAAAAAAAAACAACCACGTATTGCTTCATCTGCAGCTCAACCGAGGACTAACGACGTCTCTATTGTTATTAAAAGCTGACATGGGTCCGTCCTGAGCGCACAGAAGAGCTTTGTTTACATTTGTAACACGGAAGTAAAGCTGAAAGTTTACAACCCTGCGCATGTCCGGACTTTTATTCTGAATACTTTTATTCTGAATAAAAGTCCGGTGCATGTAAACACTTGTCATGATCGGATTGTGTCCATGTAAACAGTACATTCRGATTATKTAATMCGAATACATTTCAATCCGATCAAAAAATTTTGTGCATGTAAACATAGCTACTGATGGTTTATTAGTTGTTCCTATACTAAAAGTAGAATGGGAGGCAAACTTTTCTGTTATTATGCTCCTCTTTATAGAACTAAAATCCAGTTACTGTCTGTGAGGCTGACAATCCRTCTGCTTTTAAGGTTAGGCTTAAGATTTTATTTTTTGATAAATCAAAAAGGAAAGTTAAGGTTGGTTTGGGTTTCTTGAGCTGTCCCTTGGTTCTGTTGCTGTAGACTCAACCCGGATTTTCACTACATGCAGCTCCGCTGCGCTGCGGTGCACAGTTTGCAGCTGTTCATTTGCAACCCAATTTATACAGCCTCTGCTCTGCTCTGCTCAGCTGCGACACAYAGASGAGGAMRTGTATGCAGGAATGAGATTRTGCRAGAAATCCAGTGATAAATGTGRGAGTCAGAAATATATCGAGATWTTTATTRATATTGCTGGGATTTCAATAAAATTATTTTGTCTTATGGCGTCTTATTTTGAAAATAGGGATGTTGTGTTCATTCCTTTTCCTGTTGGTGTGATGTGATCTCTGTAGATTGACTCCGGAGCAGCTTCGGCGTCCAGCAAAAATAGGATCGGATCTAATTTTGGCAGATTGCCGTCCGCTTACCTCCGCCCTGTTGCGTATGTGCTGCGGAGGTTGGGCCGCAGGGGAGCAAAGCAGAGATGCTTCTAGTGTAAACTGGGGGTTAGACAGCTCAAGTACAAACTGACCACACTTCTTGCCATTATTTTTTTGTTTTGTTTTATTTTACTTCCCATAGAAACTACAACAGGACCAAACCCACTGTCTACTGGCTGTGAAGACTGTCTACTGGCCTCTGAACCCTTAGCCAGATCCAACCAGAGCCCATTTCTGCTGGAGGTTTCTTCTCATTTAAAGGAAGTCATCAGTTTTATTTTTTTTCTTCTTTCGGCTGCTCCCATACCTCAGGGGTTGCCACAGTTTGCTAACTACCACTATATGAATAAACTGGATTTAATTGTTTCCAGTGAAAGTTCCAGAAGCATTACTTTGTCTGGCAGTTGTCTATAGCCACTGATCCTCTGGATGACTCTGTTTACAYCATCACGATTGATAATGAACTGCTGGCCCTCTGTGAGCCCTCAGTGAAAGAACATATAATAACCTCTGAGGGCTAAAACGCACAGAGGTCATTTTCTGTCAACCGCCTCCAATGACCCTCTCTGTATTCAGTGCTTCCCAGAATCGGCGCACCACCCGGCCGACTGAAGACTCCGAGGCTTTAATAAAACCTGCTGAGCACTCCCGTTCCACTCTGACCTGAGCCAGAATAATGGCCAGTGTAACAAGTTTGTCCATGGCCTTTGCGCTGACCCCACCTCTGCCTCCAAACCTCTCAGATTCTACCTGGTGTGCTTGCTTTTATCAGCGCCAGGCAAAAGGGTTCCTGAGTGCGGCTGCTTGTTCTCTGCAGGGTTGAACGAGGACAGCAGCGATAGGTTGGCAGCACTAATCTTAGCTTTGTCATTAAATATCAAGAAGACAGCAGGGATAACAGAGTGTGACAATGCAGGATAAAGCGCTCCGAAGGGGTGTTCATTGCATGTCTGCTCCTGCTCCCCTGTCTTACTTTGTCTTTTTCTCTGTCTGTTCCTGCACCTTAGTTCTCTCTCCATCTTGCTCGCGACCCTTTCTTGTTACACTGTGTTATCCCCGGTCTGATCCCTGTTCTTACTTTTAATATCTTTCTCTCTGCCAGGTGAGTCTCAGAAAATGAAAAGCTGCGAGCAAGCCAAGGACTCTGGGTGTGTGACTTTGTGTGTGTGTGTGTGTGTGTGTGTGTGTGTGTGTGTGTGTGTGTGTGTGTGTGTTGATGTGCCTTGGACTGTAGTCTGAGCTGCCCGACTGATGAGTCAATACAGGCAGCACAATCCGTAGCTTTTAGCAGAAAACCAATATGCTGCCTTATCGACTTGTCTAAAGATAAAACAATGCTGCATTTTGGTGGCTTGAGCATCTTAAAAGCTATAAATAGTGTCAAGTCCAGAAGAAGAGAGGAATTGTGTAAATAGAGATTCAACAGCCTTTGCTTGCCATGTTTTTTTTATGATTTATAGGAATGCACAAAGCCTTAGAGCTCAACATTAACAGGAGTAAGTTGCAGACAGCGTCCTTAAAATAGGTCYCAAACCTTCTTTTGAAAAATCCAGGTAGCTAATTTTGTTCAAATCTAAAAAAAACAGAAAACTTTCTGGGAAACAACTACCCTTAAATTAAAAGCAAATAGTTCATCGTTTAAGTTAGAGACATTCACAGATACATTGGTCAGTTCAGGGCTTAAATCTCAGAGGAGATTAATTTGTTTCTTGGAAGAGGTTGAGAKAGAGAGAGGAAAAAAAGCGAAGCCCATGAAGTTAAAGAGAGATGATCGTTGAGCTGTCCAGAACCATATTGAGGAGGACCCTGAGAGGTCTGGGCAATGAAGACAAAGCTGTTTTCCAGCTGCTGTGAAGACCCAAGTTATTGGGTTAGCTAGATGAATGAACAACACCTCTGGCAAGTGGCAAATCTTATGTGGCCCATCTTATAAAAAGTTAAGAGGAATCTTCTTTGTTGTGAGCCCTTATGGATCGGCTCAATCAGCAACCCCACTCTCCTGCCCCCTCTATCAATCTCCCCACCTCTACATAAATGCCAAGAGCCAATAATTAATGATAGATTGGTGGTTAATGAACGCAGCATAGAGGATGCTTGGCAATCAGACGGTGTGTGTTTGGAGGCTTTAGAGCTTCGACAAACCAAAAGGTGCATCAATTGTGCCCTGGAGACAAAGGTGCCATAATGGTGCAACTGTCAAAGCAATGACAGCTGTAGGTGAGGCTTAGGAAGAAAAAAAAAGAGGAACAAGGCGTCCCTCGGTCACCAGTTGTGACATGCAGCAGAAGGTGGCCCAGTCAGCTCCGAGCATCCTCGTGACAACACAGACAGCCGTTTAACCTCAAGACCTCCTCAGGCACATCAGAAAAAGGCGCTGGGAGTGGGTGGGGGGAGAGGGGGGGGGGGGGGGGGGGGGGGGGGGGGGGGCTCAGAGTCACACTCCTGACAAAATATTTAATTCCGACATAAAAGGTTATTTCACAGTAACACACGGTCCCTCCTGGCTCTCTTTTTCTGTCTGCTTCCCTTCCAAAGCATTCAATTTATTTTCTTCAGACGCACGCTTCACTGGRTACTGTAGCCGACTCCGTCTCTCACCACAACTACTGGTTTATTAGGTTTCCATGGCAACCCCCGTTGCATCCACTTGTGTTTTATTCCAGCCTTTTGGGACCCCACGGGGTAAAGCTTTAAGCCGGAACACCAGGAAGCGATGGGTTTAGAGGGGGAAGAACAACCTGCGGCAGCACAGAGGAGAGGGATTGTCGGAGAATTGCACATTGCCCTTCGCTCCATTTAACCCGCTATGAGGCAGTGGAGCTGAAGTACGGCTTTTTCATGTCACAGTGTCGCCTTGCATCAGGCCAAATAATAAAATGTATTGACAAAACAACTAGGTCTGAAACTACCTTCTGGGAGCAAGTGTACTTTGTTTTATGATAAAACTAATGCCAAAAAATTGGTTGAATCTCAATAAAAATGGCTCTATGCTTTGCTGCGTCAGGTCAAATATTTTAGGCACAACAGCCTCGTGGCTCTAAAATCAGTCTTTTGTCTAAATAAAAAAAATAGTCTCAACACCTAYTGAACAAACTGCTGTGAAAGTTTGTACAGGCGTTCATGCTCCCGAGGGGACACATCCTACTAACTTTCATCCTGACTTTCATCTTTTGTCCTACATTCACATTTTCAGTTTTAGTTAAATATTTTAATACCTGCAACTGTAAATGCAGTGCAGTCGCATTTCGTTATTTTTTATCCGCACACATTTAATTCTCCCTGAGGATGAATACAGTACCRACTCTTGGTTTATGACAGCCCCATTAGCCTTAGCTCTTTGGTGCAGTAATAATTTRTTTGTAATGTTGGACACACAGACATTAATGACCCTTTAACAAGGGCTTGACTCAGCCCTAATCGGGTCAGCCCCAGTGCAGGTTTAGGTTCTTTACATTGTGTGGTCCTGCACACTTTCAGCTCTAGAACCTACTTGGCCAACTTTTCAAATGCGCCGAGTGGATTGCAGGCAAGAGAGCAGCATCAGTCATGASAGCATTTCCTTCACAAGAATCAAAACTACCTTTTTATAACCTCTCAACCATGGCATTATTGGTTATTWACTTTTAAAACACAGTATATATAATACAGCCAATTAATTGGCAGCAACACTATGATACYATAAGGAAAAAATGGGCTTAACTCTGCCACCATTTTTGGAAATGGWGGCAGTTTGTTTCCTTGTTGGTGGTAAGGGTCAAAGCACCACTTGCCATAACCTTCTACAGTTTCTTTATTTCCCTTTTCAGTCCTCGGTATTTCTCAAGCTTCTCATGTTCCTACTTTTTGATGTTACAGTTACTTTGGCTCCCAGCATCTATCACTACTGCCTTCTACTGTAGCTYATCTACCATCACAATGTGTGATTGGTTAGCCATCACCTGTTTGTCAGTCTGGATATGTACCACAGCATCTTAGCTCTGGCATTCTCCACCATCCTTGGTGGTGTATCCCAGTTTGACTGCAGGCTCAAATGTTCCTGTAACAGCTGGGAGGTTGGAACATTGTTATCGCACAACCTTGAAAATGAAGGGGTTCAAACTACAATGTAGATGAAATCCAAGCAACCTTGATTCATAATGAGCATGCAACAAGACATGACAGTCGGATGCTGTCTGGATTACCAAGGTCTACATCAGATGTTSGGGAAATGGTCTAGTGAAACAAGACATTCATGGACAAGGGTGTATTTGWCTACAATTTGAACAGCTGCTTTCGCTGAAGAGCTGTTGCCTCTCAACGATAAGGTTKTTTAATCGAATCCCAACTGGGGACTTTTCTGGGTAGAGTTTGCATGTTCTCTCCATRCATGTGTGGGTTTTCTCTGTGTACTCTGGTTTCCTCCCACTGACCAAAAACTTGAAAATTAGGGTAATTGGTGACACTAAATTGTTCCTAGGTGTGAGTGAGTGAAATGTTGACTTGTTTGTCTCTATGTGTGTCCCTGTGATGGACTTGCAACCTGTCCAGGGTGTACCCCACCCCTCAGACATGGGCAACAGTGACCCTTGTGGCCCTGAAAGAAAGAAGCACTAAAAGATGATGGGTGGATGGATAAATAGATGGATATTATTTTGAACTGTTTCACCAATTACTGTGTCTAAATGTGTTACTGCACTGAGTGCTTTAATTTTTTTTCAAAGTTTTTTAAATTAAATTGAGTCTGCCTATATTTGGTTATAAACTGTCTTGTTTAATTTAAACAAGTTATACAGCAAGTGTATGCCAAAAACACAATTTTGTAACAATAATCTAATACCTTCCAATATRAATACAAACACGAGTTGAGTCTGGTTTGTACAAGCCTAAGAAATATTTTTCTGCTAATAAGTAAAGTCATTGCGTTTTACTTGATGACTCTTACAGCAGCACCACTGCTGCCCTGCCAGTGTTTCTTAATTTAATTTCTAAAAAGTTGGCAACACTAAACGTGCTCTACCTGCTTATCATCATCAGCACAGTCGCTGAGAGTATTATGGGAATGTTCAAGTAAAAAACTCTCTTAATTAAGTTTATGGTTTAATCTTTCAMTGAACTGTAGAATAAAAACTGAGCATCAGTTGTGAGCAGTTTTGTTTGAGTTACTCACTCCTATGCTAAGCTAATTAACCACATTAGTAACTCCACAACAGGGCCTCTGAAAATTTCAGACATTGGAGCCCCTTCCCCATCAATGCCTGCCCCCACAGAAAAGGCTTCTGCAGAGCTAATATCTCCAGCCACTGATTCGATCATGCATTTTCATTTCATTACCTAATCACCAGCTCAACTCTTTGGGACCTTACGAGAGCAAATAGATGTAATCTACCACATAATAACTTAATGATGTCAATTTGATTTTGCAATCCCAAATTTTATGTGCATATTAAAAACCTTGTTAAGATTTCCACCAAACAGATAATTAATTATTTCACATGCCAAATGAGAAATTGTCTTATCTTTAAATTACTCTTCAAGGTATTACACCAGATTTAGAGTTTCCGATCTAATTTGACACAGTTCTTTCAAGGCATCTGTGCTCACATTATAGTCTTCATTAAGTGCCAATTCTATCAAAGACCACAGTTTTTCATTAACACAGGCTCCGCACAATCAAGGCCCCTTTGAAAATTATTCCCCTTGTAGTCTGTGCTCAGGGCAGGCAGGAGGGGGATCTTTACTCAAGCTGCACACGTTTTGAGTCATTTCATTGACAAATTACCGTTAAATGCACTCTGACCGCACGCGGCCACACTCTGTGGACTGAGTGAAAGGTCAAGTTCAGTGGAAAATGGCACTAAAAGGCGATTAGATAAGGCCCTAACTGCCCTTGTTAAATAATATTGATGATGGCTGTTGCTCACAGTGCAGCACAAGTTGATGACAACAGCAGTTCAGTGATTTAGGTTTTGAAAATTTTGAACAGATGTATTGCCTGTATATTTAGAAGATTTGGCTTGTTTCAAGCCAAACTCGTGAAACTGTTTAATCTGCACACAGAAAGGATAATTAGAGACAATGAATATGTCTCCAGCTAATTGTTTATGTGTTGGACAGCACGGAACTGTTAACAAACTCAACTCAAAGCCATTCATTTGTCTTTTTCATGACAAGGATAATAAATAAAACCTCGGTTTGGTGAAGTTGTTGACTGAAAATGCATCAGGAGTAGATGGATTACAGCGAACATAAAGACAGTTATATGTTATTACATTTTTCCTTCCTTTCTGTTTCTATGTGGAGTTGTAGATTTTTAAAAATATTCCTGCTATTTTGAAGTTGTGTTCAGTGGAAAAGAAATAACCAATTTTTTTCTTATAATGTAGATATATTTTTTAATTGACTCAATTTAGAGAAATATTCTTTACATTTGACAGAACTGAAGAGCTAATGGCTAGTCTGAAGAAAGCCTGGACCAAAGTGTATTTCTGTTGTCTTAAAACAACTCCAACCTCAAATATCTTTTATTGTTTTAGGCAAACTTTATCTTAAAGAATTTTTAAATTGCTATATAATTGCATTGTTACTTTAAAAATAAAGCTGTGGTTATTTGCAAAAACAAATTCCAGCAGTTACAGATATCTGTTGCACTAGTTGAATTTCAAGCCACTGCCTGCAGGAATAAAAAGAATTATCTGCCGCAATAACAATTGTTGTCCTGATACTATTATTGGTATTAGTATTGATACCAGCATTTTTACAAGTACTTGTTCTCATTCAAAAAATATCCCAAAACTTGGGACCAATACCAATACCGGTATTGATACTAGAATACTGGAATCGATACATTATTGAATGTGTTACAGTTTACATTTCGAGTGAAAATTTTATCGGCTGAAAGTTGAAAGAAAATCTTATTTGTCATTCTTATTTATTGAAGAAATTTGCAATATTATGTCGTTTAATTGAATCGAGTCAGAGGGTCTGYAGGCCTGTAAAGAAGGAGAAACGTCATGTTCTAAATAAAAGAAATGTGTTTTTAAAGTCATCGTGTAATGTCTAATTATTAACTCAATAAGTACTTGTTATTAGTACTCAGTATCAGTGAGTACTCAAACGGAAGTACTTGTACTTGATTTGAGAAAAACTGATATTGGGACACCCTAGTAATGACTATTTAATGAAAAATTAACAGCTATTCTAGTTCTAATGTAAGAGATTACTATGAAATTTTAAAGGTTTTATTTTCTTACCTGGTTGGGTTGTCAGTTCTCTCAGACTGTGTTGATGAACTAATATTAGCTTGTCTGAGCAGACCTACTTTGCTTTGGAACCAGGTCCATTTTCGTATAATGATACACCCCATAAACAACCAAGTACTGAGAAATGTACAATGTTAAGATGTATTAAATAACATTTTTAACCACTACAATATTTTGGAGATTGGAGTTGCTTGAGGCAGCATTCAGACCAGCCATCAGCTTGTCAGTCCTGTCAGTCAWACGCTATATTTCTCCACAGTAAGTMYATTTAAAGAGCTTTYTACAATAGGCAGGGTATTAATTGTTTGTAACCTTTACACAGAATACCACTTCTTRAAGCCAGAAAATATTTTTAAATGCAACAGAACATTGCATGCATCTGAGCTCTTTGAGCTAGCTTTGATTTAAAAGGACTGCTTGGGGGCCAGACAGTAGATCATGAATGGTTCCACTGTGTCTAGCTCTGGAGCTGAACTCATGGGCACACAGATACACACACTGGCACCCACTGCACACTCCACTGGTCCAATCTTTTCATTGCCTTGGTGTCACTATGGAAACCCACCTCAACTCCCCACAATCCCGTTTCTCCCACAACTGACCTCTACTCTGTGATCCTCCGAGCTGTGAAGATATAATACCGAAGYATGACCGAAGGGAACGGATTGTTGAAGTTGGACGGTTTGGGGAGGAAGAAAAACAACTTTAGGCTTGGACGAGTGTGCCACGCTCATCCGTCCACACCTGGGAAAAGGTGTGCGCAGAATCAATATGAGCTGTAGAATCCACTCAGCCGGGAACACATCCCAGTGGATGCACCTTTAGGAMAACTGCCTGTGATTAAGCTGCAGTGTATCAGAAGCCACGGTGTGAATACCACATGTATCACATTCACTGTCGACCAACAGGCTTGGGTACAATGGGATCATTCTGTTGGTCCGGTGATCTCATCGCTGAGCTATCTCACTCTCTCTGTCCGTGCTACAGCCTTGGTACAGTGTTGCACTTCAGAGGCAGAAGACCGTTCACTTTTTTTCCCCCTTTGCAACACCACTAATAAAACTCAGGATTTACAATTTCCTTTGTTACAATACCTGATAAGTGATCTCTTGTTGAACTCAGCTCCAAACAGGGTCTCATTACAGAGTTTCTACCACTGTTTGCTGTGGTGCGCTGCAGATGCAAAAGATATGATACGGAACTGACAAAAAAATGGGAGGAAAAAGTGTTGAGGTGGGAGTGATGGAGACAACACTGAGAGCACAAGAGGGGAGTGAAGGAAGTAAGGAATGAGATGACTGGGAAAGTTGGATAAAGAAAAGGATGGATGATGGGGATGACGGCAAGGTTGAGCTGCGATTACGACAGAGAGGGGACGTAAAAACTCCCACCTCCAATCTGGTGTTGTTGAGCAGAGGTAGTAGCAGCGCACACATTCCATTAGGCAGTAAATATTGACTCAGCAGCGAACAACTGGTTTCTATTGCATAGCAAACAAAGCTATTGTGTGCCTGGCAGCTCTGAAAGACCTCTGTTTGCACATCACGCTCTCAACTCATAAGCAGGCAGTCTCATTCACTGTGGGGGTCTTATACACCTTGCTTTTTTTCTCTTCTCTCTGCATTTCTATATCTATCTCCCACTCCTGGCCTCCAGCCGCCAGGCCAACAACCTTGACTGTAATCCCTCTTCACGCTGTGTTTTCAAGTAGCCAAGTGTGCGGCTGAATTAATCTCGGGCGTTTCCATTCTCAAACAATGGGGCCCAGACATGTTGCAGAGCAATAACTGCTGGCCCCGACAGTCATCACTTGGCAGCTCATCAGCATTTATGAAATGTTCATACAGACCATCGAGAGACTCATGGCGAGACAAATGAGTGCAGCAATATTTACCTTGATGACTGTACGGAGGGTTGGGCTGTTTGTCTGCAGATTACATTGTGCATTTACATGTTGACCTCTGAACCCATGCAGCTCTGTGAAGGATTTGTGGCCTATAGGAGTGGACTTATCGCTTAACTGAGACTATAAATATGGGTCCGCACCCTTCCGTTGCACAGCGAGACATGGCAAACTCCCCCGGTATTGCACCATGAGGGCTGAGTCAGGCTGTCACTGGGTGGTGCAAAGTTGGCCCAGGAACTATTGTGTTTTGATACTGGTGTGTCCAGCATGAACTCACAATGTTAAACAGTGTCGTAAGGACAACCAGGAAATGGAGTTTTTACTGCAGCGAGTAAAGTGAAATGTGGGCGTAAGCTCGAACGAGTAAATGAAAGTGGATGGTAGCTGTTTTGTAACTACTTGAACTTGAGCTGGGAGTTTACCGTGGTTCTCGTGGGTTTTACCTTGGCCATGAACGAACCAAAATGTTACATTGTGTTGCTTGTTTTTTTTCTGAAAATTATTTTTAAAAAGTTATATTGTGTTTTTTGGGGAACACCCTCATATGGAGTGCCAACTTATTTTTTTTCCAGAAAGCCCTGTCACACTGAATGTGTTTTGGTTGTATATGGAATACAAACAATATACTGAAAACCTCTTTTGGATGTATACATACTTAAATACTAATGATGACATTAAATATATAACCTGCATGAGGAATTTAATCATAACAAAAGTCTCATAGGTCAGCATGAGTTGCATTAAACATTGAAGTGTGACAGGACTTTTTATAATACTCAAATACTTAGTATTTTCTGTTAATATTCGCCCTTTTCTAGTATTTATAGTTGATGATCAGTTCTGGTGCAGCAACAGAGCAGAACCAGATTACACAAGCATGACCCCAGCTTTTTTACACCCATCAGGTCTGCTGCAGGTAAAGAATACATTTGTCACAGATACTGGTCTCTCATCTCAAACACAGTACACAACAATTACCCCAAAAGAAATAGATCAGAAGATCCTGTCTAAAGCACTCGACACTAAAGCAAAGCAGGAATGGTGAGTTTAGATGACATGAAGTTGCTTTAAATCCTTGCTGTTTGTTTCTCCATATATTTTAGAACAAATTAACCAAAACAGACAAAAACATTTTGTTTTCTAATCAGAAAGAAAATCCTTTTCAGTTTGGAGCTTATTATATTTTTAGTTTGAAACACAACCGGTAGGGCACTGTTTACAGTTCAAGTCAAATAAATAAAAAGATACACATAATATGGCTTATTTATTGTTTAGTTTCATACTGAAGTTACATGACCTGCTACCTTAGAGCCTCTCCACTGCCAGGGGTGGTTTGTTTTTTCGTCTCTGCTTCTGGGAGATTTATTGTCTGTCTGAAAAAGGTGGGGAAAAAATCCTAGCATTTGGGATTTGTTTTGTATTTTTCTGTTGTACAAACCCCTTATCAAACCGTGACCCTAAAACTGAGGTACAAACTGAACTGTGATTAATGTGTACTGCTACACACTTAAATGTCCGCTGATATTAGTCCTCGCACTTTAAGAAACAACCCAGTTAACATTGGGTTAGAAGATTGGTGCAGCAGAATARATGGGATTAGTTGTTGTCTTTCCTGCTATTATACCTGTAGAAGAAACAGCATTTTAAAAGCCTATTTAAAATTTAGGCTTTCTAATTTGTAATTGATAGGCTGTGGACTGACATGTCCTTTTTGCACCAGACTGTTGTTTACAAAATCAAATGAATATGTTTCACTGCATGCGTGTTGGGCGCTGCAAAAGTAAAAACAGTAAAAAAAAATAAAAAATAAACATAGTGTCAAAACAAATTTATGCAAAGGCAACTGCAGTTTTTTCTTAATATGTTTTAAACAACTCAAGAAAAAAACACAAAACAAGAGATATTATGCTGAGTCACGAGATGAGTCTAATCAGCAGCTGTGTCAGACTCGAACATTAGTAGACCATCRCAGAACAAACGCACCACCCTCACCAACCTTTCAAAGAACATGGCTTGCAGTGAGGGCGAGGCCACAAATACAGTACAGTCAGTGTAACTGTAAATGGTGATAGATGATGTCGCAATCTRTTATTATTGTACGTGCCAGTATCCCATAGCTATAAAGAACAAATTGGGTGTGTCAATGCTGATGTCAGGGATTATTGCTTAATATGGTGACTGTTCAGAGTGAAGTGGGATAAGAGCATCAGCTTTGCTCTTTTGGTTTGAGTTTTAAATTATGGACAGAGTGGATGTTGCAGGAAACCCCTGTAAAAGAACARTGTGCATCTCTGTGCATATAAGCACACCTCTACTTGAAGCTCACTTTGGTGAAACTTACTTCCATTTACTTCCACTGTCACTTTTACATCTATTATCAGGAAACTTCTTGGTGGGAATCGAATCAGTTTCCCACCTTGTWTTAATGACTGCACTGGACAGTACTGTATGTAAAGCATCATTGAGCACAAGTGTTGTAGACATTTTTTCTTTTTTGTGTAGCAACACTGTGTTTTTGTTAACAGGACTCAATTCACTTTAAGGTAAAGGACAGTGGGCCTCATGCAAGAACATGTTCATATTCTTATCCTAAATTTCTCTTACTTTTGTTYGTACGAAGGGTTCGTACGAACATGTCACGTCAGATTCAACAAACTCTTCTATCTTCAAGAAAAGTGTGTAAATGAGCTGCGTAAATTCCACCTGTTCATATCCAGCTGCTCGTGCACGAGGAGAGGTTATTTACATAACTACCACCCCAAAAACACCATATAAGGATATGTGTTTCCTGCCCCACATACCAGGAAGTGTCCA
>NW_013952505.1:891099-909285 GCF_001266775.1 Austrofundulus limnaeus | reverse complement strand
TGTTTACAGCGCTTGCGATTTCCGGTTAGCTTCTTAGCTTAGCCTTCTTCACAGTGAAACACATACACACTTCAGCAGAGGCCACGCCTCCAGCAAGAATTGCTTTTCAATAGCAGCGAGTCCAGACCCTCTGTCCGAAGAAAAGTGAAGGACAGGGTCTGGTTTTTACCAGGCTAATGGTAGACATAATATTACACTCTTGCGCAGCCAGACTTTTGTCTTATTTATGGTTCAACTTCTGCGTTACGTCCCCGTGTCTAGTTATCAACAGATGTTGATGGTCCCCATTAATGACACATCAGAATATAAAGAGCATATTTAGTTTGACTGAATATTTTCCAAAATTTTATTTTACACTAACTGTCTTTTCAGTTATTAACGATAGCAACACATTAATGATAAAAGACAAGTTTTGATAYGTTTGTTTGTAACAGAATCTAGAGATGATTGTTTGAAGGGATCCAGATGAGCTGTTTGTTTCATGTTCAGTAGTGCTGTTTGATTCTGAATGAGTCACTTCACCACGTAATGCACATGTGATGATGTAATTCCACCATGTGGGCGGTACCATGTGTTTTGTCAAGCAGAACCCCCCCAAACCTCTTTTCCCCTGAGCTGCTGTACTCCACCTCTCTGCCTGTTTTCTGTGGAAATGCAAAGGTGGAATTATTGTCTCTGTGGGTAAGGAGGAAATATTAAAGATATTACAAGGAGTAAAAAAAATAAACAAACTACAAATGACTCTTTTCTGTCTGCAACTCCAWCCTTATCGTTTGCTGTAAGGAACCATTCAAAAATATGGTGAAATTTGTACCATTGTGATTCTGTTTTCTGTGGCACAGAGTATGCGTATCTGAGAATTTTAACTTTTGAACACTCTCCATTTTTCCTCACCAAACCCTGTGTAAGAGGAGACAGGTGGTGAAAACAACCATTAAAGCATTTTAAAGACATCTGATGTATAGATGAGGCCTACATGTTAATGCAGCATATTTGAAAAAAAAAAAAAGGTAAGACAATATTAATAATAAAAATAATAAAATTTTAAAAAAGGAAAAAAAAAGAAGACAGAAGAGCACGATTTGAATAATGTTTCTGTCAGCCTCTCAGCTCCAGCACCCCCTTCAAATCCTACATTACTCTCCCCTTGGTTCATCCTCATGTCCCCCTGGGAGATATCTGTTACAATTTACTGCAACACACATCTCATTCTACATACACATACCACACTTAACAACACACATACACCAGATCACCATCATGTCTGGTGAATTGAGGCAAAGAAGACTTTTTTCTTTTTTTTTTTACTAGGGTGGATTTCAAAGGGAACATTGATTGAATTCCCTACTGTTTCCCTCTGTGATATTGTATGTCCTAATATAGTGCATGTGGAACAAAAATGGACGGTCTTGCATAGAAAAAGATGATTTCAAAGGCCACTGCTGCTATTTTGTCTGAATATCAATGTTACTCCCACATTTTGATCCCGTACAGCATAACCACATGGGTTTGATATGAGAGAACAAAGGTTATAGCTCAAGGCGAAGTTTGCTACCAGCCTGTATTCCCCAGTGCGTGCAAAGGGACATCTACAAGACATGTTGCTGGTACTCTGCATTTTGCACAGCTGGATTTTTTTTCTTTTTTTCTTTAGTTTTGATAAAAAATAAAATAAAATAAAAAAACTTTTCTTGCTTATTAACCAGAAGAGAACATRCTGAATTGGAACTTCTGTTTTTCTGAGCCTGGAAGTTTGGATAAAACTGACAAGAATTTATATTTGATGTAGTCACTCGAGATCAAAACTTTTTAAAGTCCAATAAATGCAAACGGGACACATGAGTCTTTGTTTTATTCAATATTACATCCCCCGATACTTTATAAACAAAAGCACAAGCCAAAAAAGAAAAAAAGGAAAGAAAAAAGACTACCAAGAAAGACAAACCCATGATAGTGAATGAACAAAACGGTCACACAAATTTATGTAAAACTAGAATTTCATCCAAAATAGGATCAACTAAAGCTATTAAGAGAAAATTCATATTACATGGAGGTTCATAAATTCTACTCAGTTCACAGCTACTCTTATAAACACATCTGTTTTTTTTAAAGAATATTTTCCACTAACAAATATAAAGCATGTCTCAAAGAAATATGTGGTGCTTTAATGTTCAATGCCAAAGAGGACAGGATTAGGAATTGGACCAGAAGTTAGGCTACGGTCACACTGGTTTGTCATTTGCCATCTATGTTGGTGTATTTTGAAATTATTTTTACACAGGTCAAAATAGGAAAAAATAACAGGCACTGGTGTCCAGGTGCACTTGTCACTGTGCAAGTGGGGGTGGGGGTACACCCTGGACAGGTCGTACATCTATCACAGGGCCACATCTATAATCAACTGAAAATAAACATCCACTCTGCCTGGACATGTGATATTGGTCCACAGCAGGCATAAGATGACAGTATGGATAGATTGTTTTTCATTTTGGGCCAATGTATTGATGTTAATTGATGTATTTTATACCCTTAGTGTCCACCAGTATTTATTATTGTCAATTCTTCCACAACCCTAATAGACAAATTGGTGTCAAAATTGAGTCGTGGTCTCACCCACCATCTTTTGGGTCTTCTTCTCAGTGGCAGTTTGACTTCTGTTCTCATCTTCGAGTAAAGTCCAAACCAAGCTCAACATCAACTTGCACATCAGTCGTTTCCAGATCCTTTTTTGTAGCATGAATGACTTGTACGAAATGTTGGTCCACCTTAAATAAACTGACCAGCCATAGTACACCATCAATACTGCAAAAATGTACTAATGTTGGAACTCCAACCAGTTGTAAATATTCTGGGCTCATGACTTCTTCGTCCTATTAATCTATGCTAAAAAAATTGTATTATTTTATTTATGAATGATGCGCTATCCTAATGTTTTAAACATCTAAATGGAGAAGAGTTCCATTAAAGCACTCGTTGCTAAAAGTAACCATAAACTTGCAATTATTTAGAATTCAGGTGAGCGCTGCAGGTCAAAAAGGGGGCTTTTGTCTTGTCATGTTCAAACCCTCTGTTACTTCTAATGAGCTCCTTTCTTCCTGTCGTCTTTCTATCTTTATTTTTTTTACAACTTTGATGCATTGCCTCAGACCACCCTTTCAGGAAATCTTGACTGGATTACTTTCATGCCTTTGTGATGAAAACCTCATTAGATGCAATTTGTTGTACACGCCAATGTCTCTAGTTATTTGTGATATTATCCAATTTAAGTGTGCGACAGATGCAATGTAAAACTGCCATCAATCAGGAAAAGTAAAGGAAAACAAATGAGCAGGAGGGTAAGTTCATGTAGCCGGCAGAAAAAAAAAAACCTAAAAAAATAATAAAAACTAAAGACAGAGACCATTATTGTTTTATTGCCTAGTTAGAGGAAAAGGTCATAAAAGTTTCCAGGTATGGAATCAAATCATCTGAGAAGACGTGAGAGGTTTTTAAGTGACTGTTAAAGAAAAGTAGCTGCACTGGCTGCTGCTACGTCTTGCCTCATTCACTCCATCACTTCTCTTGCTTTTTCTCGCACCATCGCATGGATGGATGGTCGTTTGGGAGACGATCAGATATAATAAAGTTTCATTTCCTGAAGGGAATGCTGATTTCCCCATGGTACCTGGTACCAAGCTTAAGTCTACCTCTTCCTGCATGAAGATTTCTAAAATTTAATGAAGACTTTCTATTAATATCAAGCAAAGACTTGACAATTAAAGTATTCTTTAAAGCAGCAGCTACTCACATTTACTCAAAGGGAAATAATCCTTCTAAGTACACTTTATGGAGGCCAGCCTTTAAGCAGGGCCTCTTCACACTCGTAACCTACTGAAGCACAGCTGGGTTGTGGCAAATTAGGAAAACCTTCAGTTTCACGTTGCTGTTAGCATTTCTCAAATAGATTTTTTTTCAATTTTCTTCAATGTTCCCAAATAATTCTCTTGCACCAGCACCACACTCACACACCTTGGCACAACTCTTTGGGCCGCAGCTAAAGGTAATAGGTTCTGAGTAAATGTTTAGATCCTCTCCTGCTGTCARATGGAAGGTTCCCACATCACTAGAGCCAGCAACAGTTTCTACCCACAACCCATCAGAGCTGTAACACATGTCTAAAATGACAGATTCACACACAAACACACACACACACACACACTCACACACACACTCAGGACTGTACATATATTGTGCATTTGCACACTATGTTGCACTGTGTGCATCATAAAATGTACATGGGGTATTTTGATGTTTGAACTTTTTATCAATTTTTGTGCATCCTGCTTTTCGAAGAACACTCGTTTTATTTCAGTATCTACTTGTATACAAAGTATAAATGACAATTAAACCTATCTTGACTCATGAGTAGATCATAACATTATAGTCATCCAATGGAAAAAAAAAAGTGTTTTTGTTGATTACGGCTGATCTGTTTTTTATTATTTATTTATTTACTATTTCTTTATTTTTTCCAATTATATATTTTTTACTTGGATATTTTTAATGTTCAGTTTTGCTGTAAATTTACTTGTCACTGCATGAAAACAATATAGGGGGAAAACCACAATCCAGTTTAAAATCTGTTTAGCTGCTGTCCCCGCGACCCGACCCTGAATAAGCTGAAGAAAACGGATGGATGGACAGTTTAAAATTACATAAATAAATAATTAATATTAGGCAACTGTGGCTCAAGGTGGGGGGGGTTGTTTGCTCTCAGTTTGTGAGTTCATGGTGCAATTTAAATTTCCTCAACCTATGTTTAAACATATTGACAGCATTTTCATAAAAACTGAAGGTGACAGTTTATTTTGGTATAGAATTGAACTATATGCCTGAGAAACACATAAAACTGGCTCTTGAAAGAACCTGGCATTACCTGTAACTCAAACTTAGAAATCCTGACTTACTGGTGGTAACACTCAGCTACTTTTCTCTTCAACATTTCAACATCRTAATCAGGCCTGAGCTATAAATGAGCTTTCTGATTGGCTAAGAACCAACCTTCATTAACCCTTAACGAGCTGTGGTACCACTGAACCCTGGATTAGACTGCCTGTAATTTATTAATAGTTCAGGACTTTGTGGGCCAGATGGTATGAGCTTTGGGGCCTGCTTTGGCCCTGAGGCCACCAGTTGATGATCACAGCTTTAAACAGTAATAAAAAGCAAGTATTTCATGTCTAACACAGAAAAAAAAGTTAGAGATTAGTAGCAAATATCAATCACAACTTAAAATATCCTTCTGAGAAGAAGCTATCGTAGAGATGATGTTCAAAAAAACCAAGTAAGACCTTCAAAGATCAAAGATCCTTACATGGCACACGGTTTCTACAATGTTCAAGCTTCTAAGCTGCAACATATGTAGAATCACCTCCTGCTGGTATCGACTCATACACCAGCTGCCATATAATGTATAAGATCTAAGCCAAGCACTTATTCCCTTCATGTCTGTTCTATCATTTGTAGAGAGAGAGATGTTGCCTTGCATGTTGCCTTAAATAGCAGCTGAGTGTAAAACATATAGACAGGAGCTGACTTGTGTCAATGTGTCAGATGGTGAGTCCAAAGACCACCAGCAGAACCGCAAGATTTTAAAGAAGTTGTWGACGTTCAACAAAATGTGCTCAATCAGTATTAAAGGTATAAAAAAATCAAGTGGAATGCAGGAAAAATATTCTGATATTATACTTATATTATACCTAATATTGTAACTTTTGTTAGATGGCTGTTCGAAGGTTGGATAAATAGTTTGACTACTTATGAGCTAATAGATGGTTTAACAAAGACAAACATGGATAACTGCTGTCCTACAACAACTTCATTCTCAAACATTTCATTGTTTTAAGGGGACACAATTTTAAAAACCAAGCCTGACATTTTCTCATCTGACAATGGGGCGACAGTGGTGATAGGAGGTAGGATCCTGCAACTTGTGGGTTGCTGGTTCGATCCCCTCTCTCTGTCCATCTCAACCATTGCGTCCTTGGACAAGACACTTCACCCTCCTTGCCTGCCGGTGGCGGTCAGAGGGCTCAGTGGTGCCGGTTTGTGGCAGCCTCGCCTCTGTCAGTTTGCCTCAGGGCAGCTGTGGCTACAGTGTAGCTTACCCCAATCAGTGTGCGAATGTGTGTGTGACTGTAGTGTGAAGCATTTTGGAGTCCCTGGACTTGATATAACACTCAGTTCAGACCATTTACATTTATTTACAGAGAATTGTATAGTAATTTTTGCAAGCACAAATAGCAGCAGCACAGCTACACAACTAAGAACAGCAATTAAGTTGTAGTAGAAGGATGGAGTGAYGGTTAACATAGGGGCTAAATGAGTCGAAAAAATGTAATTTCATAAAGAGGACTTGCACAGCTTAGCATTTCTCAACTTGGCACACTATATAAAATTCCTGACAAAATAACAGTGTAATGCAAAATTGGCTGTACTTAAGAGGTAATAAATCCTATAACAACAACAACAACAACAACAACAATCATCATCATCATCATCATCATCAACAACAATCATCATCATCATCATCATCATCAACAACAACAACAACAACAACAACAACAACAACAACAACAACAACAACTAAATAATAATTAAATTGGAGTTGTTTTAAGACTTCAACAATCCGTTTTGATCCATTCAGGCTAACCGCTAGCTCACAATGAGAATGTGTTACATAAATATGAACCCGATTTTATCCCAAAAAACATTTCAATGATCTGTTTTCCAGCAATGAAAAGACAGAAGGYGTGTTGCATTAAACGAAACATGCTTTTTTTGACAACTAAATTAAATTACAGCCAGCCGTTGTCCACTGAGCCAAAAATATCAAAAAACATGGTAAAAACTTGAACTGTTCATCGTCTTTGATGTGTAACAAGTTTCCACTGAATATCACCAAAGCAATATTTTATACTATGATCAAATAATGATGAGGAATTGGTAAAAAAAAAAAAATCTTCCAAATATCACTATGTATAAAAATCCATCCAGTGGTTCATGAGATATTTTGCTAACACRTAGTAGTTTTGCGTAGTTTTCCGACTACAAGATGAGGATGACTCTCAGCTACTACCACACCATGTTTCCTGTCAACATCTGTAAAGCTGACTGGATGATCACCATTGTTGTGTTGCAAGGCTCATTTTACAGGGTTGAAATACAAGGTTAATCAGCTGTAGATCCATACTTTCTTAAAATGTCATTAAAATCTGTATACTCATAGATATTTGTTAATTTTTTTGCCATTATGACAAGCATACACAGGCAAAAACATTACCAGTGAAGACGTCATGTACCAGCACACAGTAACACATTTTTTTCACAGCAGAGTTGCAAGCTGGGCTTTGAACAGAACTTGTGTATTAAAGTCCTGYGCCTTGCAGCTGCAATTTCCTCTGGTCAGAGGTTTATGCACTGAAAGAATTCAAAATCAACTTCCTTTTTTTGTTAACCAGCGCMGTGTAGGAGGAGGAGGGAGAGCGATTACTATTCAAAGCCTTTTAAATGAATTTAAAAACAGTTACTTAGTGCATTTGCAATTCAATCGCCGTGTCTCGGATTAATGCAGAAAACGCCATTTGCATTCCTGCTCTGAGCTGAGCTGTGCACACTGCTGCGCACGAGGTTCGCAGCGGCAGCTAATTTATGTGTCCGTCTGCAGAATTATCATTCATGATCACCTGTACGGTGCTTTCATGTGCAGGAGCTTTGAGACACACTCAACATATGTATTGTGTACAGTTTGTTATACAGAAAAAAAAGAATACCAGTAATGCACAGTGTACAGAGCAGTGGGGTGCGTGATTTGATACCGTTCAGATGCTTCCTGCTGTTTGACACTTCCCACTGAGGATATAGTGTATTTTCATGATGCAACRTGCTTGGCAGCTGGAGCCTTGTCTGCTCCGAGTACGAGACCCAGCAGAAGCCCTTTGTGACTGGAATTTTGATCATTAAAAATGATTTAAAAAATTAAAATATTATTTTTCAGACTTGTTTTCTCTGCTCTCCCTTTTCTCTCAAGCCTCTCTGTCACAGAACAATCAGTTCCTCTTCCTCYTTTAGTGAACCATGTTCATGCTTCCGAATTCTTCATTCCACTTAAATCTGCTGCATCCGTTTTTGTTGCTTTTTCTTCAACTGTTGCTCATTAAAACCAGTCAGCATTAAAGATTTTAAAGGTGAGTTTCACCCGTTCTATTAGAGCAGAGGTTTTCAACCCTGCTCCTTATGACCCACTGTCCTGCACGTTTTAGCAGTTCCCTTGCTTTGGCACACCTGATTCAAACAATACAATTACCCACTCAGAGTGTCACCAGGTTTAGCAAAAAAAATCTGTCAATCACTCATTCATTTCAGTCAGGTGTGTTGAAGCAGGGAAACGTCTAAAMCATGAAGAACAGTGGGTCAGGAGAAACAGGGTTGAAGACCTCTTTTTAGAATTTCAAACAATATTTTACCTCTTGTAGATAGCTCTTTGAAGGACCTTAGTTTGGAGAAATAAAGGTTATTTCTGATTATATTGATGAGCTATCAGCTAGTCTGAACAAAACAAACAAAGTGAATTTCTGGCAACTTGAAAGAACTCCAGTCTCAAAAGATTCAAAGCGGTTTCTGCAAACCCTATTTTCTATAACTTGRTACTGTTGTCAGTTTCTCATTGCAGTTATTTACGTGGAGGCTTGTAGTTATTTATGAGTGTAAATAGCAACAACATAAGCTAGCTGTAGCATTTAGGAATTACACACAATAGCCATCAGGTAAATGGTGTAATGTGAAAGTGATGAATAATACTGTTCTCATAAACCATGGTATCAAACTCATTTTCACAGAGGGCCACGTGAGAGTTATGGTGGCCCCTCAAAGTGTTTGATTTTGACGTCCTCTTATAAACACTGAAAGTACAACATGCACAAATGACTAAATGTGAAATGAATAATATAGAAATACAATTAAAAGTAAAAGTTTTCAGACTGTTGAGTTGTTGTAAGTTTTGAAACTCACTTTCTGACAGGGAGTTCCCATGAATAATCAACATGCATTATGGGAGATGTAATTTACTGTCAATGCTGGCTTTAAAACAGCTTATTTTGAGACATATTTAACAGGTAAGATATTAGTTCTTTATAGCTTTTCTACAGAACCCCACTTCTAAGTGTTCATAATATCCCTTTAAAAACATTTCTTTTTTTATTTTGAAAGAACCAGCAGACTATTTCTATCTGTGGAGCTCATTATCCTTTCTCAAATCAAAAAGTCTGACCTGAAAAAAAAAAAAGGTATCATTCTGTGAGATCAAAGAAGCCATAGTGTATTTCACACCAATTCTTTTTTTCTGATTTCAATTTGCAACCACTGTCCCAAACCAAATGTAACATTGTCACAGGACATTGATTAAATTTAATTGAAAAACAAGGACACAGATGATAGTAGCTTATTATTTAGGCCTAAAGCCATACCATAACGATGACCGTGTGTGCGTGTGTGTGTGACTCCAAGTTCTACCTCCATAGTAACAGAGATTAAATTAGCACTGCAGTGAAATGAAGGTATGCAGGCAACAATATCCTGTTTATTCACAGGCACCAGCTCTGACACCATATGCATCCAGTAAGCAGAGAAAATCTTTTCTCAAACTGATCTTGATGAGTTTTTCTTTTTGGAGTTCTTTGTATTTTAAAATGACACACGTCGTGGTGTCTCAGCAGTCTGCTGATCCGTATCTTCTTTATAACCTTTCAAAAGCGAAATAAAACAACAGCAGATGTATAAGAGTCGGGCTGAGCACACAGTACAGAGTGTGTCCAGCTGCCAAACTTCACAAGCCGTGTGGCATTCCTGTGCTTCAGCTAAGAAGGTATTATATCAGGGGCTTTGGGAGTGACATTTGTCACTCTTATTGAAGAAAGAAAACAACTCTGAGATGAAACAGCATCGCTTCACAAATCAGAGGGAGGTAAAATGCAATCCAGGGCATCCAGTTTGATTAAAATCATATATTTTAACAGCTCAGAGGATTACAATTGTTGCWTGACTTGTAAAATAGCAGAATTATGTAGCTTTGAAATCACATCCAAACTGTAAAAATGAGAAATTTTATAGAGACAATTAAAGTTAGGTTTGAWCAGAGTTTATTGACCAATGATATTAGATTATATTGTTTTTTTTGAACACATATAGGTAGAAAATGTAGTTTCAGGTAGACTGCACATAAACTTAGCACAAAAAGTAAGGAAAGTGTTTGGTAGATTATTTCCTAGTTGTGAAATTGCTTCTTGGCAATAAATCATGTACACTTGGAAGGCTTGGTAGTTTCCCTTTTAAATGGTGCCACATTTGGAAGGAACATGCATTTGTGAGATGAGCAGTAGAGCTGAGTATGTGGGTTGTGCATATTAAAATAATTGCCAAATCTTCTCTGGTAAACAGCTTATTTTGTTGTTATTGACTYWTGTTTTGAGCTTCAGGTACCCCCAGGTGCTTCTCAAGTAYCCGCTTTAAGATTTATTGCCAAGAAGCATTGTTACAACAAAATATATAACCTACTAGACACAAATCTCCTAATTTTTTGTGCTACTGCATGACTACAATTCAACAAAGAGATGTCTAAACCTACTTAWATTTCCAAACTTTTACACTTATACAGTTAAAAGCAAATAGCTATCAGGCTTTATAGAATAAAGCTGATGTGTGCTGGAAGGGAATACATTGGCATCATACAAAATTTGTTCTGATATATTTTCYAGTTTTATTTGTTAAAAGCATTATCATGAAAAATGTGTTTTTCTTGTTCAAATGATTTAATGTAGCAATGTCAATCCTCAGAGATCAGCGGGTTAGACAAGGCTGAGGGGAGCAGTGTTTGTCATGATGCTCAAGTAGCTGGGGAGATTTTTGTTTTGTTTTAAACRGATCTTTTTAGCTCCTTTTTCTGCAATGTCTGCACACCAGCGTGTATCTTTGGTCTCTATGTTGCTGCTGTACAGACCTGTGTTTGGTGTTAGTGATACAGCTGAGGCCTTTGTGTTTTCTTCCATTAAACATGTCCTCAAACAAATGCTGGTTACTTYATCGCTCACGTAGACCAAATGCTTGCACGTTTTCCCCACAGTGTGAGTTACTCCGAGACATCTTTGTGCATTGTCATTTCAAACACTTAAACAATCTCATATCAAAGTAAAAAAGAAAACAAAAACTCAAAGACTATATTCACAATCTGTATTCTATGCAAGATGAGGCCTCAATTTAGTCTCAGCACTATTCTCCAGCGGCAAGGAAAATCAAGAMGAGTAAATCACTTTTTACTTTTTAAATCAGTGAGTTCCAGCAGACAGTATCACCAGTCACACATCTAACACTCCCCATGTTACTCCCAGACTCACACGAGTGATCTATAAATAGCAGATAGCCTAGACTCCTTGATGAACCACTTTAAAAAGAAAGACAAATATGAAGAAAGTTTAACTGTGACAGAGGCCCGTTTAATGTTGGAGAAGTAAAATAATGGATAATTAATGGATGCGCTAAACATTAGGGAAACACATGTAAACACCAAAATCAATTGTTATTGTTGAAAATACAGAAAACTATCTATGTGCATAAGTGGTATAACAATACACATAAGTCAAGACTGGTGTATACTTCAGTTTTTGGTTCATGGTTTGCTGCTGATACAGTGCAACAGGAAAAAAAGAGAGTCAAATGTTGTTYCCCCCCCCCCCCCCCAACTTAATTATATCAGTCAACAACCTTCCCAGGAGCAAAGACAGAAAAATCACTCTTATTCATGGAGAAACTCAAAGGCAGCAGGAAAGTAAAATTTGTCGATTTTTGACTTTAGGATAAGATCATAATAATAATAACAAATGTAATATGTATTACTCATTGTTTTTACATTAAACAATGGACTGGATGATCAATAAAATGTTTGATCAGCTCAAAACTGAATGGTATTTCTTAATTGTCAATAAAACCCCAATTCCAATGGAGTTGGGACACTGTAAAAACACATTTTTTGCAAACCCCTTTCAACGTACACTATATTCAATTGAATAGACTACAAAAACACGATATTTAACGTTCAAACAGATAAACTTTATTGGTTTTTTTTGCAAAAATTCACTCATTTTTAATTTGATGCCTGCAGTTGGGCCAGTTGTGGCATGCCATCTTAAAAAACAGTCCCAAATCTGGCCCACATTTGGAGGATGAACCACTTGCCAGCAGTCAGCCAGCAAGGCCAGCTTGACATCAAATCTGACTCAAGGCCCTGTCACACTAGACAACTTTTGACAACTTATGAACACTTTTTATGTCTAAATTGCTAATAAAGTTGTATTTTTGATCAGTTTGTTAGAATTACATTATTTACATTATGTAAATAAGAAATAAATAAATGAAATAATGTACACGCTGAAAAAGAAGTTTTCTGTTGATTTTTTCAATTCCAGCTTCTACATAGACATCTTTAAAATGTTCATAAGTTGGCATAAGTTTTCTAGTGTGAAARGCCCTTCACAACTGTCTGCTATGTGGGATTTTTATCCACTTGCATGATTCTAACCATAATGTTTTTACCCTGATAGTTTGCAAATCCATATACTGTTGCTGCCATAGGTGTGCCATAAAAATGTAAGGAACTGTGAAAAGTGGGACATGGCAACTAGTAACATAGCAATTAGAATTTAAGTTCTAAGTTTTTTAGTGCAAAATATCTTTGCRTAAACATAATGCAAATTGTACCCACATTTCCTTCAACACTATCTACAATACTGTATATCTATCTATGAATAGGTATAACAACCACATGTTTCTCATTTGGTTGCAACAGAACTAGTAAAGAAGGAGGCCTGGCAAAGCCTTATGAGAGACACATTTATCACAGCAAACTGCCAAAGAATGTAAAAGTTTATCAGATGTAACCACATCTAAAGGAAGCAAGGCCCACGCTGGGCAGGTCAGGTGCTATCTTATCACCGAAAGCATAAAACCACAGACATGCCTACTGCTGGTTACCAGATGTCCTGGTTGTTTGAGCCATCAGGCTGATAGCAATGGGATTTTTTGCACGAGTGTGTGGAATCAGAAATGCTCCAACCTCACCGCTCTGCCTCCTGATATGAAGTCCAGACAGTCTGTGGTTCATCAGGGACTTCATGAATCATGTAAAGTTAAACCAGTGGGTAATATTAACTTCTGCTCCTTGTGATAACAAGGGTTGATAAAGCGAGTGTTTGTGGCAGACAGGAAGGCAGGTAGTGACTGTGAATGAGAAAACAAGCTAATTATGAAATCAAGATGGATCTCCCTGCCCACATGAGCTGAAACACAGGAGGAAGTGAAGAGCTCAGAATTGAAAGATTTGATTAAAAAAGTAGAAGGGTTGGGTCACAGATGACAGTGTTTACAATAATTCCTTGAACTTACTGAACTTGACGTAGGTTTTTGCAGCAGCGGCTGTCATATTCATCAAATACCACCAGTGTGTGGAAAGCCTGCAGCTGAAAGATTTATGTTGGAATAAGTCAGGTGGCGCAATAAGCTAAACACAAAGCTTCCCTCCTGCAGAAGAACGAGAAAATATTTGCAGCCATTCCAACGGTAATGAATGAGACCGCTCCGTTAAGTTTTCCAAAATAAAGGAGTGAAATAACATGGGCGTGTGAAGAGCTCTGCGTGAATGAATTGTTTTGGCTCGGATCCAGAGCGTTCCTCAGGCGGAGACAGTTAAAACACAGATAGCAGCATGGCTCATTGTTTGCGGATCCGCCCCAGAGCTTGGGTTTGTGCTTTTGTACAAAGGCACGGAAATTAAAATAGTAAAAAAAAAAAGGAATGGGAGTGAAGATATGTCATCCTGCTTTGGATTGGAGTGTGTGTTTGTGTGTGTGTGGTGGTGGGGGTTATACAGGGCTGGTGAGATGTCCTTGGGGAGTCGATGTGAAACTTAATAAAGGCCTTCACAAGCTCGGGCAAGTACCAAAAACTCTGAAGGTTTAGAAAAAAAAAAACCCTGTTGTACAAACCTCCAAATTTTGTCATAAAAAAAGTCTTTGTTTAGCACTGAGGATGTTGAAAGATTAACAGAGTGTGGCACCATGCAGCAATTTGCTTTTCAAAAGATTACAGTTCGTATTAGGAAGCCTTTTACTTTAAAAGTATGATTTGACAGTTTCATGAATAAGAAAAATCCTGATTGGGTTCCAAAAATTAGGCTAAAACCACATTCTGGCTTGCTTTGTTAAAAAAACACTAACAAGCTCAACTTTAGCCTTTTCATTGCTATGAATATTTTTCAAACAGATGTTTTCAGATGTGTTTRCACCTTTAGTCTGCACACAAACTGTTTTTGTTGAGATTATGCTTTCCTTTTCATGCATGCCAACTATTACTTTAGAAATCCCTACAAATATCGAGCAGTTTTTACATTTTTTTTTATATTTTACATCCACCTTATTTTATTTTTGGCCTGCTGCTGTCAGGACTTCAATGTTGTGCTGAAAAGCCTCTTTCACATTAGATGAATACCCTGCAATGCTTTTCACAACTATTTGAATGTGGCTGGATTGTGGCAAATTCAGAAAATCTCCCATGCAAAGGTAATAATGATGCTGCCGCAGAGCTTTTTTTCTCCTGCTATTAACTCTGCGGAGCCCTTATCACACTTTATAYGCCTGCTGTGGCATGGTGTTCTTGGATCACATCAGGGTGCAGTTACGAGTTTCACATCTTTATTAGGTGGACAGTTGTAGATTAGGCATGAGACCATACAGCCAGTACTTCATTATCTCAGCAACACGTTGGTGCGCACCTGTGCGTGGGCCCCACGTTGAAAGAGAGTGCCACCTCCCCTCCAGCAAAGGAAAACCTGAAGACCTCACCAAACCACTGCAAAGACCATCCACATTCTGACTGAGCTTATAAATTGTAGTGAGGAGGTAACCTAGTACGAAGGGAGCCAATATGTTAATAACTGAGACAAAATTGTAAAAAGTACCAAGAAGAAAACACAATATATTTGTTTCTGAGAACTCCACCAATCAGCACCAATGATGCTGTTTGGATATTTCAGATTTTTTACAAGTTTTTCTCCCACTAGATGTCTTATKCTTTTATTGCTGTCATAAGTCAATCATGCTCAATATAATGTAGCTTTACTTTGACATTATACCATATATTAAAAAAACGTGACCAAATGTTATCAAATTTCTACCGAGTAATACCAAAAGAATGCAAATAAACAGTAAAATGTAAAACAAATGATTGCRTAAGTATTCACCTCCTCTAAAGGGACTGTCCTAATTCAACTCAGATTATTATTATTATTGAAAAGTACAAGTCAGGATGGAAACAAAAGGATTTTCAAGGGCCCTAAACACATTCAGAAGTTTTGATAAATCCATTATCAAGCAATGGAAGGAATATGGAACATGTGTGAACCTACCAAGAGCAGGCTGTCTTTAAAATTTCAGTAACTGTACAAGAAGAAGAATAGTGAGAGAGAYCAMTGAGACACCTGTGAGCTTTACAAGCTTGAACAGCTGACTGAGCTACAACAACTGTTTCCTGGGTTCTTTACAAGTCGAGTAACAAAGAGTAAGCCACTGCTGAAGAAAGCTAATATTAAATCTAGACAAACTCTAGACTTTTTAAAGATATTTTTCAGAGGGAGTGAAAACATTTTTTATGTACAAAAAAGCTAAGAAGTTTGGGAGCTTTATGATTCTATGCAGCATCAGTGTCTACACTCTGCTTTAGAGATCTCTGAGGGTGTTCCTGTGATCTTTGAGCCACTCTTCCAGTTTAAGGGTYACAGCTCTGAGTGCTTAGAGTGTGTGTGTTTCACTGACTTTCTCAAGCAGGGTCGACAGAGTCATTAATTAAAAAAAATAAATGTAAAACCTGTAAAACGTGAGTAATTTGCTTTAAAGGCTCCAAGACAAGGATGTCTGTTTCCATCCTTCCAGTTCACTTGCACTTTCAAACCCTTCAGAACCTGCACATGAGCTTGCCAGTTCCATTTAGCAAAATAAAAGCTTTCGGGTTGCTAATGCATTGTGAACGCCAGCCTTTTATCACTTTGTCRTATTGACGTGGAAATGCTTTGTTGGACACATGCCGTTTCTTTCCAGCTGCAGAGCCCCCACCTCCTCCCGGTGAGCCGAGCCCTCCAGAGATAAGCCCATCCTTCATGTGTGGCATCTCAGCACAGATTACACAACCATGCAGGATTCCCCACTGGCTCCCCACTTTTCCGACACGTCTCCTGGACATTAACAAGGTGGAAAATGTGAGGAGAAAACAGGCTTCAGCTGCGCTCTGCGGCTTTGTGATCTCACATGACTGTGTATCTTTGAAATTTCATCCACCGCAACTCCAGCTTGAACAGCCTCTGCGCTGTGATTTCTTAAAGAATGCATTTTTAATGAGCATGTAAGCCAACCTTGGAGATAACTTACAAGGTAACAACAGGACACTGTGCTCGCTTCACCTAAATGTGAATAAATGTAAACAGACACAGATTTGCTGTGGATTTAGAGAAACCAGGGGGAAAAAAAAAACTTAGCAAAGAAGTAAGAAAATCTGTGTTTTTTTTATATTTTTTGATGTTTCTTGGCAATAAATATTAGAAACCTTTTTATTTCCCCTTAAACAATGCCACAATTGTTAAGAAAATTCATATGTGGGTTGAGCAGCTCCCAACCAACAAATGCATTGTTTGGTGTTTATTAGATTGGATGTTTGAAGTCTGAAAATAAGAAAATGCCTTGGCACTTTAGCAATTTATTTTATTTAAAAACCATGAGCCTCAGTTGTATGTGGAGGAACCTTCACAGYCACAACTGCCTGGCACCTCCCCCTCATGCTGCTACAGTAAGTATCTTGATCACACACTGATTTGGGATAGCATCATCTTCAACTGGTTTTTGGCTCAATGGCAATTTCCATTCAGGCTATTTTTAGAACACAGTCACATGACACTGTCTSCTCAACACCTATGTATGGACAAACTCCAGTAGCAGCTTATTATTTTCATCACAATGCACAATATTTAAACTTAAAGAAATTCAGGAAATGCTAACAGCTGGATTCGAGCGAAGAAACAAGTGGAATTTGACCAGAAACAGGTGCAATATGGACTTCTGCATGTTTCAAACATTTATTAGAAGACCAACACAGGACAACCCTGATCCCACCCCTGCACCTTCTGTCTTTAAACAGATACTAAACTTCATAATGTTTTTATTGTACTCATMCCTTTACTTTCTTAGCATCCATGCTAGCATCACAAGGCATTTTACTGCAGTCAGTCACACATAGGCTGTGTYCAAAATGACAGGCCGGGTCCTCTGGAGGACCCAGACTACCTGGTCGAGGTGGACCGGGTCCTTGATAGACCGGGAAGACCGGAAAAACAGAGACTGTGAATTTGGACWGTCTAGCCTCCYCTCCACCCCGGTGTRCGTCATGTCACCTAGCAACCATGACAATGCTGAACAGAAGCAAAAATAGATCAAAAATAGAAAAATATCAATATATTAGCATTATTAATATCACAAAACAACAAAATTAACTTAGGTAACTTTGAAGAACAAATTGGCCCGCTGTAGGTGCATGTTTATTTCGTGTATTTTTATGACAAAAATAATACTTAAAAACATGTCTATACAAATGATAAAAGTATTAGAAGTGTAACTGCTAAAAAATTGTAATTTTTATTTGCCATGTTTTTATTTAAAACATATTCTTCTCTCTCGCTTCGTCCGCCATTATCAGCTTAAAAAAATCTCAGGTCGGGCTGCAATGCATTATGGGATATGCTGGGCCGGGAAGGATCCATCGGACCTGTCCTTCAAATCAGGGAAAAGGAAGGATGTATTTGTCAGCCGCTTCAGAGGAGTCTTCGGTTTGGGACGTCCTTCGTTGCGGCGCTATGACGTATGTGGCTGACGAATTCGGCCTTCGGAGGACCCAGCCTGCCGTTTTGGACACAGCGATACAGTAATAGTATTACTACTTACATAAATTTTAAACATTACCATTAAGTTTTTTTTAATTGACTTTTTTGAGCTTTATATCATGTTATAATGTCACTCCCTCATCAAAAACATACCCAGAGTGTTGTTTTGACTCATTCATGCA
>NW_013952505.1:887378-890155 GCF_001266775.1 Austrofundulus limnaeus | reverse complement strand
CCATTATACAATGGAGAAGCAGTGGCTTGAGTGACTAAAATACACACTCATATACACACAAAAACACCAACCTTTTTGTGGCGTCACAATTCCACTTGCTTTCCAAGTCTGTCGAAGACCTCGACCCTCCAACCAATGTTTCAACTGAACTTTTTWTATGATTCCTGAAGTTGGATGAGTYGAAATTCACTTYAGAAATGTCTTTTTCTGTTACAACTTTAACACTGAAACTCTGCAGAATCCATGCCGATTGTCCAATCATTTGAGGGCACAGCAGCTAATGTGTGACATCACAATTGGCGTTCGCCATTCAACCGCTGTGTTTTTTTAGTTTCTCTGGAATGAACAGCATCCAAGCTGAATCCTCAGGTGTTCAATGGGGTCAAGATTGCAGGCAGGCCATTCCAACCCATTCACTCTTACATTCTGGAGGAACATCCCACTCTGCCTTGTGGGGGTTGGTGCTGTCATCTTGCAGGATAGTGTTTGTTCCCTGACTGTGGAGATATGGGACTGCTGATAATCAAGTGCCAATCAGAAACGTGATTGTCAGCACCTGGGATACCAGAAGCTCAAAACCAGAGTCAGTAGCAGRCAAGGCATTTTGGCACCAGCAGAGTAGATTTTGCAAGTTTTTTTTCTAAAATGAGTAACCAACACATTTAGCTCTGTTCCTCAACCCACAAATACATTTTCACAACAAATGTGGCACCATTTCAGTGAAAATAAACATGTTTTCCAAAGGTTTAAGATTTATTACCAGGCTGCATTCTTCCAATAAACAGATAATCAAACAAACAAAAACGTTCTTACTTTTTGTGCTATGTACATTTATCGAAGACACAATTGTGTCACTTTGAGGATAAAATTTAAACACTGCGGCAACAAAAATGACGATAAATACAGGAAGAACATTCGTCACATCTTCCCCAACATTTTAAACAAATCTGTCCATGATAATGTCACCGATCAGCAGGAGCTAATCAAATCCAGCCAGATGGGGATGATAAAATAGGCTATACATGGATGAAAGTTGTTAAGAAAAGAAGAGGAAAATAAACTCAGAAAAAAAATGGATGAGAAAAGKTCAGAGAGAAAAAAACAGCTTAAAGTCAAGGAGATACAAAATGTTTTAGGTTGAAAAGTAACATAAGAAACATTGATTCTTGGCAAAAATTACGGTAACTTTTATTACTCAGAAATAAAACTTACACTTAAACATAAAACACACGATTTGTGTTTGCAAATATCAAGTGACTGTTATATAAAAYGTTACATTTGTGATTCTGTTCATAAATATCCTTAGGTTTTTGAATCGCATTAGCTGGTGTTTGGAAATCAAACATTGTAACTTTCAGTGTTGTTTTGAAATACAGATTATGGCTCATTCATAWTGAATAAAAACTACACTTAAAAATCACCTAGAACATGATCATCTTGGCAAGGCCTTTAGGCATTTATGAGCAAACACCATTACGTGTGATGGAGCAAAATAGTGAAACAGTGATTCTGAAAATGCACATTTGTTTGTTATCATGGTAGCTCCATATTAGAGTGTTTTTAATGCAGTGGTCCATGAGGGCCTGGAGATCATGAGCACTTACTATTGACTTTTGTCTTTGTCCTTTGCACACAGAGATTTTTCCAGATTCTTATAATGATTTGATAACATTTTGAACTGTAGATGATGGGATATTCAAGGTCTTTCTAATCTTAAAATGAGGAAAATCCATCCATCCATTATCTTTTACCTGCTTCTTCCTCTTTAAGGTCACTGTGCAAGGGGCGGGGTACACTCTGGACAGGTCACACGTCCATCCCAGGGACACATAGAGACAAASGACCATTAACTCTCTTACTCACACTTAGGGACAATTTAGAGTTATAAATTAGCCTAACATTCATGGTTTTGGTCTGTGGGAGGAGAGAAAACCCATACATGCACAGAGAGAACATGCAAACACTATCCAGAAAGGCCCATGTCTGGGATTCAATTCGACAGCCTGAGAGTCGACAGCTCTACTAACTGATCCACCATGCCGCCCTTGAGGGAACTTATTCTTAAATTATTTTAGTTTTTAAATATTTTTTTAAAAACTGGTGAATCTCTGCCCAGCTGTTCCTACTTCTTTTTACAATACACTGCTGCCATAAACTAAAAAAGAAAAGGTTACATTTTTAATTGTGTGTTTACCATGTTCCATTGTAAATAAAATAAGGGTTTATGAGATTTGCAAATGACTGCATTCTGTCTTTATTTACCTTTTGCCCGTCACAAATTTGATGGAATTCAGGTTACAATAAAACTGAAGGGAACTTCAATGAAAACTTTAAGAAAGGAAATAAAAAAATGTTTAACAGAAATGTGATCTCAGTTTGCTGTAAAACAAAAAGTCACAGTTTACATTTGAGCCCTCACTGAGAGGCAGAATAATGCATGGCTTGTCTCCTCAGAGGCAGCAGTGTTTCTTCTGGTGGTGTATACGGTACAGCGTGCACAGATTTTGTTTCTACATGTTGCAGCGGTACTCAGGCAATACACTGGTGAAAACCCTTCCTCCTCCTCCTCTTCCTCCTCCTTGTGCTGCTTGTCCTCAGATAACTGCCTGCAGCAGACAATGTCCTGTCGGCACCTGGCACCCAGGGGAATGAAGCCCGCAATTCCCCACCTAACGTGCACACACGCTCACTGAGTGTAGGCGTGTTGTAGCTACACAACTTCCTGCACATTCATCCAAGTGTATGTGTGTGTGTATATATACATTATATATATATAT
>NW_013952505.1:885895-887167 GCF_001266775.1 Austrofundulus limnaeus | reverse complement strand
CCATCACACACCATCACACACACACATTCACACACATCAGCTCAGAGCAGTCGTGATCCCAGGCAGATAGAGACAGACAGAGACTTGGTGAAGTTGAGAGAACAGCCTGAGGTTGTCTGCAGACCAGGGGGAATACGCCCCCGAGTCACAAAAGAAAAAAAAAAAAAACATTGAATTCGGAGCCAAAAACTCTGCTAACCCCCCTCCTCTATGCTAATGTTGCCGTTCAGCTCAACATACCTGCCTGTCTGACACCGTCTGTCACTCATACTTTCAATTTATTTTGCTTTTTTTTTTACTTTCAGGCTTTGCATTTTTCCAGCAACCTGTATTTGTTCTGTCACTCAGCCTGTTGCTCCCTTTTTCTTCAACAATGCCATCCGTCTTGCATGTGGAAAACCTATGCATCAGCAGTGTAATTTTGTAATCAGCACAGTGAGGAATACAAATCAGATCGGAAGCAGGCCCGTAATGCATGTAATCCATCAGAACGAGCGCCTTACAGACAAATGATAAACATGCATTTTTGAGGTGATTAATTGTCTGATTACCAGATTGATCCTTCTGTTTACTCCCAGCTCAGGAGTTTCTTTCCTTTCTTTTTTTTCAGTTGAAATGTGTCGATGGACTTGTGATGGCGAGGGTCAAACACAGGGACTTCAAACTCGTATTTCCTGTTTATCATGCAGGATCAATTTGAATGGACTGACTGCTTGAGAATATGCATTACGGAACTGAAGCCATTTTAAATTTAATTTTTTTTTACTGTAGCGCAAAATGTGTTCTATTTTGTTTTTTTTTACATACAAATTCTTCATTTTATTGGTTTGTGTCAGATGCAACGATTGATCCATGGATCATTCTCAATCACCACCAAATAAATAATATAAAAAAGGTCCTTCAGTAATGAATCAGAGTCCAGATCTGGACCCACATGAAGTCTTATCTGGATCCAGATTGATTGCTAAAATTTCAGTGAAGAAATTTAGATATTTAACAGTGGATGTTTTCTGTCACTGACAGTGTTTTATTTTGTTTATTTATTTTCCTAGCAGTGTGGCTTTATAGCCTCGGGGTCACTTTTCACTTTTTAGTGAGACACCAACTCAGATTATAAAAAGCTGAGAAAACAAAACCGGAAGTGAAATTAAAAGACACAGCTGTCATAAAAAAGAAAAAAAAAATGAAAGGATTACTAGACTAGATTGATTTTATTTGATTTATTGATTTAACAGGAAAAGATTATAAAAAAAATCAAGCCTGACTCAGCAT
>NW_013952505.1:875570-884558 GCF_001266775.1 Austrofundulus limnaeus | reverse complement strand
ACTTAGAAAAAGTAGGAAGAACAGAAATTGGCCGATAGTTTGAAACTTCTGTTGGATCACCAGATTTAATCCAGACAGTATTTTTTTTTCTTTTTTTGTGAAGGATTGAAAAAACGTTTGTCTTTTATGTTCAGAGACAGTGGCTATTATTAGCATTTGGACACATTTTGAGAGCAATTATATCGACTACAAAGAGCCGTCTAAAAACCTAGTTTGACAGATCAACTAGAATCCTGACAGTCACTGACTGCACATCATCACACCTGGTTTTTAAGTCCACACTAAAATATCCTTAGCACACACAAAAAAATAAATAAATTCGTTTTTAGTAGATTGTTTCTTTGTTATAGCAATGCTTCTTGATAATAAAGATCATACCGTTTGAAAGTCGGTTAACTTTCATTTTAAATGGTGCCACATTTGTAAGGAACATGCATTTGTGGAATGAGCTGTAGACTTGACTATGTGGATTGCGCACAAGACAAATTTGTCAATTGCCAAACAGCTTGTTTTGCTGATGCTAATGACATTTATTTTGAGCTTCTGGTATACAGYACTTCCAGGCACTGCCATTCAGGTGCTCACTATAAGACTTATTGCTAAGAAGCATTGTTACAGCAAAGAAATAATCTACCAAACGCAAATTTACTTCCTTTTTTCCTAAACAAATTAAGGAGATCTAAAATATAGATATTATTTAGGAGAAATGCTTCTTTGAACAGTCTGTTTGGGATGGGATCTAGCACAGTGGTTCCCAAACTTTTCAGCTTTTGACCCACAAAATACCAGCAGACACCTGAGCCTCCAGCTTTTGTAGGTTGATTAACTTTTTCACGTCAAATACACAAAAGCATAGTAACATTATTTATAATGCTATTTTTGTCCATTTTAAGTACACTAATCATATTATTTTTTAACAACAAAAGCAAAAATAAAATAAAATAAAATATACCCGTCTTTGTTGTCATTTTTTAGTGTAATTAATTCAGAAAATATTTTCAAGACCCCACCTTGATGTTTCAGGACCCCATTGTGGGTCCCGACCCCAACTTTGGGAACCACTGATCTAGCAGATAGGCTGACAGTTAGGATAAAGCTAATATTTTGGATAAAACAGACCAAAAAACTGTCCAGACATAAATCAGGTTCTAGTGGCACTGAAGCTGCCTCATCTGACAGAGAATCAGAGGCAATAGCAGAAATGTTGGAATGAATTTTATCTCTCATTAAAATAATTTTATCTATAAAGAATCTCATGAAGTCATCACTACTTAGAGTTACAGGRATACATGGGTCAAGAGAGCTAGGACTTTTCATTACAGTACTGAACAAAAACCTGGGATTGTTTTTATTCTCCTCAAAGATGAATAATACTTAGTTCTAGCTTTATGAAGGTTTTTTTTATATATATGTTAGCAGGCATCTCCAAGTAATGTAAAATTCTTCTATGTTAGTGGAGCGCCATTTTCTCTCCAGTTTTCTAGATTCCTGTTTTAAAGTGCGTAACTCTGAATTAAACCAAGGAGTCAGCTTTCTCTGACCGATTACTTTCTTTTTCAGAGGAGCAACTTCATTAAAAGAGGTTTGCATTAAAGTTGTAATATTATCAACAAGACCATCTAAGTTACTGTTCTCTGTTACATTATTCTGTAAGACAGAAGAAAAAATATGGAAGAGATTCTTTAAATTTTGCTAGAGCATTCTCTGATGAACATCTGCTATAATGAAATTTACTTTCAGTAGCTATAAAGTCAGCCAATAAAAACTCAAAGGTTATTAAAAATGCTCAGAGAGAACAGGATTGTGAGGATGTATCACTAAGTTCTTACTCTCTATACCATACGTCAGAACCAGATCAAAACTGTGATAAAGGGAGTGAGTAGTTCTGTGGACATTTTGAGTAAAACCAATTGACTCTATCATATTACTAGATGCTATGTTTAAGCTATCACTTGCAACATCTACATGAATATTCAAACCCTGCATTATTAGAATTTTATTTGTTTTTAATAATAAATCAGACAAAAAATCTGAGAATTCAGATGAAAACTGAGAATAAGGGCCTGGTGGACGATAAATAACAAGTAACAGAGATTTTTCTGATGTCCGTTTTGGATGAGAAAGACTGAGGAACAAAGACTCAAAAGAATTATAACTAAGAATTGATTTAACATTAATTAATGACTTATAAACTGCAGCCACTCCTCCACCTCCACCTGTTGTTCTAGGAACATGAACATTTAAATAATTAACAGGAGTGGATTCATTTATACTAACAAAATCCTCCTGTTATAACCAGGTTTCATTAAGACAGAATAAATCAATAAGATGATCAGTTACCAGATCATTAACTAACAAAGACTTAGAGAAAAGAGAGCTGATGTTCAATAATCCACACTTAATATTTTATTGTTTTGTTCTGGTAAAGTAACTGTATTTTTTTACAAGATTTTTATGATTTATTTTTCTAGTGTTGTTTTTGTTTTGTTTCTTTATTTTATTTAATTTGATCTGTGGGCGAGCTAACAGAGTTTTAATGGGGGTTTGGGTGGGTAACAGAGGAGAAGCAACAGAGAGGTGTGTGAGACTACAACTCTGTATTTACCAGTACAAATAAGTGTGTAATGATACTATATTTACATCAAATCATCACTGTACACACGTCTGGCATGAGTCCAAGCATCGAGTCAAAGGCAACACAGTCACAAACAGTCACCACTCCCATCTGCWCGTTTTATTTAGCTGCATTTGCCAACTTAAACAACAAAAACCAACTAAAGCACTTTACACAGAAACATAGTGAGAATGGTTAGTTCAGAAGAAACACAAGAGGTTGAAGATTGGTTTCAAATCAGTTGTGTGGAAAAGCTTTACAGTCTCAATGATCACGAAGAGAAAGTAGGTGTGTGTACAGCAAGCAAAGCTGGTCAAAATGCACAAGCCATTTGCAAATTTGTTCAATATCTCCAGCTATGTGTGACCAATTATTTAGGCTATACTTTATTATTGGGAAGTTAGTTCTGTTTTGTGTGTGATTCAGTTCAGATTTATGGTCTGTCTGACACTGTTTGTAGTTCACATTACAGAAGAAATCTACAAGTTCATAAACATATCTTGCTACCCTGGAGCCTCCCACCTGTCAACCCCAGTTTCTGTATCTGGAAACAGTGAGGTCCTAAAAGGTAAATTAAATAAAAACAGGCATTTGACATTTGTTCTGTTTTAACCGCGGTCCCGCTCTCATATCAAACCTTGACCCTAAAGCTGGTTAAATAGAAATATGTAGAGCAACATCTGCTCAATTAATAATATATCATCTGCTTAATGCAGCAATAATTATGCAGCTTTGACATTTGCTTTCATTTGCGTTAATGTAAGCCTTCTGTCWTTGAATGGTCAAAAATACCAGCCGGCGGGGTTGTGCTTTATTTTATTTATTTTTTTACATTTTCAAACCTTCTGACTTTAAAATCATTGATTCATGGGTATCGATCACCAATTCTATCAACTCCTGCAGATATATGATGGTCATTTTGTGCAGCGGGGCAGAGAGAATAATCATGCTGATTGGTCTTGTGCTCTGAGAGGTGTTTATTCTTTCCTCGTGCATAACTAGCGGCGGGGCYGACACCAGCCGGAGCGATTGACATTGTTTCCTCGGCAGTCGAAATATTGGACCCACGCTGCCTGGCCCTGGCTGTGGCTATTGCAATGAAAGATTGATGAGGCTCTTCAGGTAGATACAAAGCTAAGTGTCTTGTTTATTAATGCGCTGTGATTGGATCCATTAGCTGCCTGTGTAAACTAATCGCCTCATAATGTGTGTTGTCATTTCAGCCTAACTGCTCATAATGTATTCCTCCCCCGTCTTTGCAAATGCAGTTATTTTCTAATAGACTCGTAGAAATAATGTTGTGTCAGGAGTTAAGGATTTTTCTTTTCATTCGGCCCATTGAACAGTAAGCATGTTTCGCATTCGCATTGATTGCTAAACTCACTGTTTGCTCCAGCCTGCTGTAATATGAGCAGCTGAACAGACACTGAGMACAGAAAACAGGGATACCTGGACRAGGCTTGAYAGGACTATCATTTTCTGAAACTATTTTTAGAGTAGGCTGCAAAATAATCCCTCCAATATTTCTCTACATTGCCTATGCATCATATAACAATCCAGCTCCTATAGGTCTGATGGGCATCATACCAGTTCTCTCAGATCTGGCTTTTGACTGGGTCTGCTGAAAACATCAACCTCCATCCAAGTCTCCAAAAGGTTCTCATCAAGAATGTCTTTATGTTTTGCTCCATCTATCTTTGCTTCAGCTGACCAGTCTCCCTGTTCCTGCAGATGAAAAACATTCCCGCAGCATGTTGCTGCCACCGCCTTGGTTCACTGTGGTGATGGTGTTCTCAGCATAAGGGGTGTTGAAGCAAAGTTATAGTGATGTGGGACTCATCGCATGTGTGAATTGTGTTCATTTTTTTCATAAAAGACATTTGAAGCATCAGAGGTTGGCAGGACTAAAGAGCTTTACAGTTGAACCAGATGAGAATACAACAAAATGCAGGGCAATAAAACATAAAAGGAMAGTACAAGTAGATAAAATGGATTAAAATATTTGCTTAAATGTTCTGTTAAATAAGTCAAATAAAAAGATGGCTCTTAAGCCAGGGTTTAAAAATCTCAGTCGTCTGACCTGTGTGTGAACAGATCATTTCGGGTTTTGGAACAGCTACAGCAAAAACCCAATCACCTTTAGATTTTAATCTGAATTTTGGAACATCTAGAGAAGGCAGTCGCCATTCACACTGGTACTTCAAACTCAAACTCTCACTGAMGTTTTTCTTTTAACCTGTAGGTGTCACTACTAAGAAAACACCGTTATGCAACAGAAATGGCACAAAAAGAAGAGTTGTRCATTTTTAAGTAGATGTTTAATCTTATTGGTTTACTTCTAGGTGGTTTTTGAGGTTTACGTAACACATGGGAATAATTTATAGGGGGGTTGGGGGGGATTATAACCCCCACAATAATTTATTCCAGTCAATATAACCCCTCCAATAAAATTACATCATTTACTCTAATAGAATAGAAATGAACACAACTGCAACTCTCTTGTTGTCTTTGGGAAACTTTGACTTGATTTCAAAATTTACGATGTCAAATATGTACATTTAAGCATAATTGTTGTAAATGATATGCAGGGTTTTAGTCTCTCGTCACATTATGGCTGTRTTTGTTGAATCACTAGATTTCATTTTTTCTAGCCCCTTTGTAGTGCACCAGGTACATATTCTAGGAAATTTGAGAAATGAAGGTATATCGTATAATAAATCCTAAAAATGTAAAATATTTGTTACTGTTGGAAAACATGGGGAGAGAGAATAAACCTTTTCTTGATTGCTGAACTGGCGTGGATCATAAAAAATGCAGCGTATACAAAGAAAACAGGAAAATTAAGTAAATCGTAGTGAAAAGTATTACAATAAATTTTAACCACAAAATATCCTGAATCATTTTACAAAACTAAATAAATAAATAAATAAATAAATAAATAAATAAATAAATAAATAGGCAGAGAGCAAAATCACCCCCAATGGTATTTTGACATTTGCTCAGTTGTGTTGATGCTGCCATAAAAAAACCTGCTTGTAGACTCTGACAGGATGTGCATGACTGGCACTGTGACATCAGTTCGGGCACAAGAATCCTTTTATGGGGCCAGGAATGATGGATATAAATCAGGCATTAAAGCTGCACCAAACACAGCATTGTCCTTGATAACAAAAAATTTAATATTCATCATGTCTAACCACAGCACATTTCTTTCAAATTCCACATCTCCAACACGCCTTTGAGCAATTTCCAAATGGTCAACCTTTTTTTACCCATTTAAAAAATGGTATTTTTCTGCTATTYTTCCATGAAGCCCAGCTCTGTGCAGCTTCTAGAGATTTAATTGTCAGATCCTACAATCTCTCCAGAAATGCTGCGTAGCTGTGTAGCTTATGGACAACCCTCTTTTTTGCAGGCTTTTGCTATGGTGGCGTAATCTTTCTATGTTCCATTAATTTGATGGTGCCCTGTGAGATGTTTAGAGTCTGAAGCATTTTTTAAAACCTATTCCATTTCACAAATTCCATTCAGTTTCCATGCTGTAAGGCAACACAACAGAAAGAATACCAGGAGGTGTGAATACATTAATACTGTACCTGGCAGATTGCAGATCTGAGGTAGACATTGGCATTTAGCTTGAAAACAAATTGGGTCAAATCTCAGCTGCATCCTGCTGTATGACGGCAGACAAGATTTCCATTCTGCGAGACATGACATCCAGAGACACATCAGCACAGCAGCAACACCGGGGACAAAAATTATTGACTTGTAATAGCAGATCTAATAGTACCGCTTTCACAAAAGGATAAAAAAAAAGCACACACCTGACAGAACCAAAACAGTATCCCGACTACACTGGCTGACATCCAGCTTGCCATCCTCGGGGATCAATTTCTTCAAAGCATAATGTAGCTTCTTTATTCTGCATCTGAGATGCAGAGTTGGTGATCTCAAGGTGCGCCATGAGACTTTGAAGTGCTAAAGAGTCAGAGCGAGAGATTGAAGACTCACAGCCCGGGTTTCCTCCCGCTGAGATACTCTGACCTCAAGTGAACAGAGTGAATCTGAGCAAATTGAAAAGAACTTTTGTCAGGCATGCTGCAAATCAACATACATACTGAGGAGGGAATAAAAAACAAAACAAAAAAGACTATCATCTAAGTCAATTTGCCAAACTGGTGATTTTAAAACAGATATTTTTGGCTGTTTGGATAGTGAGTGTCTTTTACTTGACAGGTTTCCTTTTTTTTTTCTAAACTAATTTGCATGAGAAGTTACACCCCAAATTTCTCCAAACCGGTTTGTGCAACAAGGAATCCAAATTTACAAACTATCATAACTACAGAGTCTTACTATTTTCAGCCTGTTCTCATTGATCTGTGTACCATGTATAAAGTGACAGGTGTGCTTTGTTTTTTTTTTCTGCAGCATATTCACCAGACAGTTATCACAGGCGCCTTCTATAAATAAAACTGTGGCCCACTCTTTTTGCAGCACACTTGCACCAAGACGGGTGCCAGTCGCACGAGGACTCCACTTCACAAGAAACAGCTCAACAAACACTCCACACAGAGGGAACAATGGCAAGAAAAAAATGTGTCACTCTGCTTTTCTTTCTCAGTGCGTGTACCAAAGCGCTGCGGAGCCACGCTTACCGTTCAGGAGATGAACGTATGGACTCGGTTGCATATTTGATAAAAACACCTTTGAGATTCGAGTGTTTTATGGTTGTTTGGTCGGGGAACAACTGTACAGTAAACAACCTAGTTAGGAGCTGCGATCACACATTAAGGTTTAATAGTCAGTTAATGAGGACAGAGACATCCTGAGCTGTGTCGGCTGTTTTTATTTATTAGCGGTTTTGAAAAACTATCTGGGCACAACAAAATGTACTTAGGTGATATAAAAAGCCAGCAAACATCCCTCCATCTGTGCACTAAAAAGCAAAACAGAGCGCATTTACACATTTCCTTTGCTTTTTTCTATTGTCCCTATTATAAACACACCTGCGGTTCCTTCCTTCCAGAAACAAGGTTCCCACAAAACCAATCGGATGGCCTGAAAGGCACACTCACAATGATGTAATTACTCACCCTGCTTCCCAGGTCATACAAAAAGGAAAACGGAGGGGGGAGGGATGGAGGCAAGACCACAGCTAAATGGCAAAGCTAGTTTCACAGCTTTTTAAATGGGGCTTGGATGTAAAGCGATTCCGGCTTAACCTGATACATGAGTTAATGGTGCATCCTCCTTTGGTTCAGCCCACCAGAACTCTCTGTCCAAAGTAAAGTAACGTGAGAATAAGATGTCTAAACCAGAAAATAAATCTGATGGTGTTTTTATACACATCCCAATGACAACTGGACACCTTGGAAAGGTATACAAAAAAACCCTACAAGTTACGGAGGTGTTCAAAGTTATAAATCATCAGTGAGTTATCTTATGTCACACATTTTTACATTTTTTTTTAAATTGTAAAATAATCTGCATTTATTTATGTCTTTTTGGTCTTATTCACCACTTAAAACACTTTTATGGTACAAGAATATTCAACCATCTACACTTAGACACAAATTTGGACATCAGCCACAACTTGGGTTTCAGTGTTTTTCCCAACAACACTGACATGTGGGTTGGGGGAGCAAGGGTCCAACTGCCAAGCTCCTATAGGGACTGCAGCACTTCCTTCTAGGTCTTTTAAAAACCAAAGTTTGCACAAGCATGCTAGTGCTGAAGCTTTATTTTTATGGATTCAAGTGTTAGAACCCTTTGACGCCACAACCCTATGCACAGAAAAAAAGCCTTTAGTAGAAGTTTTGGCATGTCCGAAAAAAAAAATGTAGTGGGATAAAATTGGAAAACAATTTAAAATGGCAGCTATGTCATTTATTTCAAAACCATTTTTACTTGTTTTAGACAAGTATGATAACCCTTACTAAACCAAGTGGTTTTAGTGTTTAAAATTAACCAGAAAACGTGTCTCTCCTAAACCTAACCACAAAGTTTTCATGCATGAACTTAACTAAGAAGTCACATGGCTAAAAGAAGCAAGAATTTTAGTTCTCAAACTTAACCAACAGGATGTGTGGCCTAAACTGAGCAGTTTTAATATTTTAATTTAAATGAGTCAAACAAGCAGCAAACAAAATTGAAACTAAGAGAAAATCAGATTTTAAAAAAACTAACAAAAAATACAGGCAGTAAAAGTGTTTTTTTTAAACATGAATTCAGATGTCATATTTCTGAATCCTGTTTTGCAACATTTAAACTACAGATGCCAGGTCTGTCTAATGTACAATATTTTTAGTTTGTTGCTTCAAATGTCGCTAACTGTCAGTTGACTTATTTTATTTTATTTTATTTTATTTTATTTT
>NW_013952505.1:854653-865308 GCF_001266775.1 Austrofundulus limnaeus | reverse complement strand
TAATCAATACATGGACGAAGAGATCCGTCCTTCTTACCCACAAAAAAGAAACCAGCCCCTGCAGGTGATGACGAAGGGCGAATAATACCAGACTTGAGTGAGTCAGTTATWTAATCCTGCATGGCCTTGTTCTCTGGTTGGGACAGGGGAAACAAGTGGCCTTTAGGTGGAGTGGTACCGGGTAATAAATCTATTGCACAGTCGTAGGGTCTGTGTGGAGGTAAAGAGGTAGCTTTGGTCTTACAGAATACTTTGGCGAGGTCATGGTAATGATGAGGGATGCCAGATAAGTCAGGAACCATTTCCTTTATTTCTTTCACAGGTATVGTGACAGCAGACTTGAGACAATGAGATAAACAATAGTTAGACCAACCTAAAATATTGTTCTTTTGCCAGTCAATGTGTGGATTGTGTTTCCTGAGCCATGAAGCTCCAAGAACAACGGGGAGRTCTGGTGAGTCTATGACAAGAAATGTAATTCTTTCCACATGGTTACCACACGTGATGAGTTGTAAMTCCTGTGTCTGYGAGTTGGTATTGTTCAGATGATGACCATCAAGAGCCACGATGTCGTGGGACCTATTGGTGGGTAGAATCTGTATGCCCAAAGAGATGGCAAAGTTATGATCAATRAACTCRGTGTCAGCTCCAGAATCAATAAATGGTTTAATAGGAAATTGTTTACCGTTAACAAGAAGTGTTCCGTTGATTTGAGGGAAACGAGACTCCTGAGATGTCCTGGCCAGCTTGTGGGTCTTGTGTACGTGCATAGTGGATCTTGGCTTAGTTGAGCAGTTAGAGACCTGATGTCCGGCAGCACCACAGTAGAAACATAAACCTTCCTGGCTTCTTCTTAATCTTTCCTCTTGAGACAGCTTGGAACGGCCCAGTTGCATGGGTTCTTCGATGGACCGACTGGTAGGAGAAGGGATTCTCCTGGGTGAAGGTTCTCTCCTTTGATTCCTTGGGTCTGGRCGTATTGAGTCAAAATTTGGTTTACTTGTGTGATGTCTTCTCACCTCTCTTCTTCTCTGATAGAGCCTTAGGTCAATCCTGGTAGCGAGRTCCTCCAACTGTTTGAGGGACTCTGGTGGRTCCCGGGTAGCYAATTCATCCTTAATGTCATCACTTAATGCCTGCCAAAAAATGTCTAGTAATGCCTCCTCATTCCACCTGCTGTCTGCGGCGAGAGAATGGAAATCAATAATTAAATCAGTTACTCTGCGGTTACCTTGTCTTAACTCGAGTAGGCCTCTGGTGGACTCTTTCTCAGGGAGCAGTGGACTGAAGACTCTCGTGAGTGCTTGCGCGAAGTCCTTGTATCTCCGGCAACWTAAAGAATCACGCTGCCACTCAGCGCAACCCCAAGTGTTGGCTCTACCGGTGAGTAAAGAAATGATATACGCCACCTTGGATCTTTCAGTGGGGAAAGAAGATGGTTGGAGCTCGAACTGGATCTCACATTGTGTTAGGAAAGAACGACATTGTGTAGCATCTCCATCAAARCGCTCAGGAGGAGAGAGTCTGGGTTCCATGTTTGTCTGAGACATCTTTCCTGGTTGTACCTCACTAGGTCCAGCAGCAGATGGCGCCCTTAGACCACTCCTAGAGACAGAACTGGGTGAGTAACAGGGAGAAAAATTAGTTTGGTGGTTTGACTCAAAAGACCTCTTTGATACCGACGTGAAACTTCTGGTGGCCTGATTATCTGTCAAGACTGAGTTTTGAAGTTTCACAGGATTGTCGGTAGTCAAAGAAGTTTTAAAAATTTTATTTAAAAATGAGTTGCTGGTTCTGGAATGGACCGTCACAGGAAACCGGAATTCTAAACAGTGAAAAATAAGGTTAGTGGCWGCCAACAACTTAGAACCAAATTTGGGACTAAAATGTGCCACTAACCTTTTTACAGTGTTGTTGGTCCTGGGGAATCCTTTACGTGACGTCAGCCGACAGGCGCGCAGCTTCGTGCGACTTCCGTGTTTACAATCACCTCCGTTGGTTGTGTGTGATCGGGTCAARCACATGAGCAAAGGGAACCGTGCTTGAGTTAAGTRGGCAGACTTRACGTTTAATCCGGGAGTACAGGCGTGGGACAAGAACCGGGTGACCGAGAGATGAACAGGACCGACAGGGGCTGAGGCAATGGAGAATCCAGGTACGTAAGCAGAGATCGAGATCGAGAAGTCAGAATTCCAAACAGTACAGATGAGGGGGCGAGCAAAAGACGAAAATCCAAAAACCAGAAGAGGAGTCAAAACCAGGCAGACAAGACGTGACATGAGATCGCTAGACATTTACTTGGTAGAACCGTTCAATAATCAGGCGCTGGACTTGTGGAGAAGGGGAGCTTAAATACAGAGGGACACAGGTGAAAGAAATGAGTGTGATTGGGATTTCTGTGACGGGAGGAGCAGATGCAATGAGTGACAAATTGGCTGTGTGAAGCAGGACAGACGTAATTCATGACATGTACAGTCTACAGCTATGTGTGTTTTGCATAGTGAGAGTACATAGTTGGTAATGTGGATATTTTCCTTGCACCTTTTGAGGTTTGAGCTCAAACTGCAAGCCACTTCCAAAGGCAGTTCGTCTTTAAACCATTTCGAGCTCAGAACATCAGGACTTGTCTCTATCCTCCAGGCTCCAAGGACCTGCAGAGGTACCGTGGGTAGCTAGGCCCATACTGGAGTCTGATTCAGACAGCTTGATCAACACTGAAAAAGCAATCCGTCATCAAACAGGGGCTGAAAGCCAAGTTATCCAAGTGACAGGAGGGCATGCTCTGCACAAAAGTCTTGAGGAGAAACAGACAGGAAGACAGGCAGAACAAAACCTAAGATCATGCCAAAACCTTGCTACTACTTATACTTTAAGTATAGTCAAGTTTATTTTATTTTATTTTATTTTATTTTTTTTGCTGACTTTGAGCTCCAGAAGGGTCTCAACAGAAATTATTTTAGGACTTCACTAAACTGTTGAATCCATAGTAGTGACACATTGTCCTGTATTATTTAATTTGTTTTGTGCAACCTTTTTTCAAGCAACAAGTAATCATATATATTCTGTATAAGAAAAAAAATTCCAATTTTAAAAGACATCACAAGGAAAAATCCACTGATTGCCCAGTTTTTTTTAAAAAAACTGATTCTTCTTAATGTTATTGTCACTTTAACTGTGTACGTGTGAGCTTGACTGCCACCTAACTATAATGATCAAAGTGGGGACAGGTGTGCAAATGCTGAAAAACAAAAACGGGGGGTCCATGGCCAAAGGGGTCAAGCGGAGGTAGGAGGCGAGAGGACGCTGCCAAAAAGAGAGGTGGGGAGGCTGTTGCAAGTTGTCCTCACAAAGGCTTCCTATGGTTCACAGCAAACAACACCCATGCTGAAGCTGAGAGCACCACAAAGATGCCAGCCTAAGGGGTGGGGGCAGTGGTGGTAGCAAAAACAGATAACGCCCCGGAGGCAGCTGGGTGTGTTGCAGAGAGTGCCAGCTGAGGGCCGACAAGCAGAGAAGAAAGAGAAGCAGCAGCAGAATATATGGTGGATACAGAAAGACAGATTTATTGTTGGCAATAAATAAGGATCTAAGAACAGTGGATGTATGGAGGAGCTACGTATGAAGGAGATTGGGGGTACAGTGCATTGTGGAACAACCAAAATAGGGAAAGCTATCCTTGACACTTAATAAAATAAGGTTCTGCTTCGTATTAAACATTTGAAATTATCCACACAGAACAATGGCAGCAGTTTATAGATAGCTGCAGACTCAACGTCACTCTAAGATCCCATCGCTCATTAATCCTGCCAGTCCAAGGTCCCATTCAGTTAAAACTATTTTATTTATTTGTTTAAAGGGTTGGTTTGTTTGTTCTGTGCAAATAAAAGCCCAGATTATTTTATTATTTGAACTTCTATAATTTTATGTCATCATTAAAAATGATTATCCACTTCAAAAAAAACTGAAGCTTTATAGTTATAACATTCTCCATGTTGTGTTAGAGATAAATTAAAACCCATTTGCACAAGGTTTAATATTTAAAACTAAGGTTTTTGAGCCTACATGAAGTGAAGCATGATCCCTCTGCAGTCTGTCAGTCCCATGGTTCTAGGGGCGGGGCCACAGGGGCATTGGCCCCTGCTGAAATCTGATTGGCCCCCTGAAGTGCCCCTGTCCTGTCGCTCATCTGTCCTTTGCCTGGGAGCAATGATGGTGGCTGCAGTTCCATGCCCAAACACTAGAGGCACTAATGAGTTAAACAGTAAAGTCCAACATAAATCAAACTTACAGAAGCCCTTCTTCTCTTCTTTAAAAGACTTGAACAATTTTGCAAAAAAATATCTTTCAACTGGCAAACAATGGTTTCATTTTCTCACATGCTTTGAGAATATTGTATTCATGTACAATAAAAATGAATGTAACATTGATAAGGATAATTTAAGCTTTTTTTAATAACATTACATTATGTTACAATTGTTGGAATGAATGTGACCGGTTCACTTGATACACCTTACCAAAACCGAGGATTTATATGTAAGTATGTTGAACAAATACTTGGCACCTCTATGAATATTGTGGCCCCTTGACAGCCCCTTACTCAGAAAAATCCTAGATCTGCCACTGGTCCCACACCAGAACTTTCTCTACTAACTATTTACTTTACATGTTGGAGCCAGTTTGTGAAGGTAAATAGCAGAAATAGAAAGAAACATTTTTATGACTACTGTACATCCATATTGTGCCAGGGTGGAAATCCTTGAGCAGTTTTAAACCTCAAACAACACATACAACAAGTATTCTAACATTGCCTTGAGGGTTGTTGATACATCCCCTTCAGTTGGGACAAAAATTCACTGGAAGCTAAAGATGTGATAAAAATAAAATAAAACWGGAGCTAGAGTTCTAATGAGTTGGAAGGACATATATTATCCCTATGAAATTCATAGTGTCTGTAGATCTAATAAGTCCTAAAATCTCTCTTTTGTAACTAGACACTAAGTTATTTCATGTCTCTTGAGACATACCTGACATGTTTTGATGTATTTRCGTCCAGAGGTGTCACAGCTGATGTTCAGCACAAATTATATTTCTCCTGCTTTAGCTTTGACTCCCTGTCAAATCCAGAATAGATTTTTATTTTTTTCTTATAACATACAAATATATCAACAACCAAGCTCCATCTTATATTAAGTATCTTATTGTTCCATATTTTCCTAACAGAAAACTTTAGTTTACTTGTGGATCCTAGAGCTTCTAAAAGTAAAATGAAAGACAGAGCTTTCAGTTATCAGGTTCCTCTCTTGTGAAACCAAGTTCTAGTTTTTGTTTGTAAGACGTTCCTTTCTGATTGGCTTAAGTTTCCTAATTATTCCTTAGTTCTGCTGCTACAATCTTAGACTGCTGGAGGACAAACTGACCACATTTCCTGCTGCTGTCTTTAGTCACTCTCCTTTACACATTTGTTCTAAGAATTATTTATGTCAATAACATGTTTTTTTTTGGTCTGTCTTCCAGGGTGAAAAACATCTGAACCAGTCCTTCTGTGTTTGTCAGTGCCTCTTTCCTGCCCTCAAACCCAGCTAACCCTAACCAACAAAATGGCCACTCATTCTGAGCCTGGTCCTGCTGGAGGTTTCTTCCTGTTGAAAGTGAGTTTTTCCTTTCCACTGTCGCCAATGTACTGCTTAGGATGGGAGACTGTGATGACGTGATTCAATACAATCTGCTACCTTAGATTTTTTTGTACAGTGCTCTGAGACAACATTTGTTGTGAAACTGAAATGAAAATATCAGAAGATTGCTGTTTGTAATRTCAACCCTTGGCACTGTTACTTTTGATGAAAACATGTTACCTTAGTCATTGTTTTGTCACATGAATTTGCTCTGAAAACCTCAAGATATCATTTTCACAGCCTTTTAAGCAGATCACTAAGGAGCCTCTACGTTCACAGTATCTATCCTTCTACTGAGGTTATTTCTCGTTTCAAAGCTGCTGTGATTCTTGAAGTGCCCGTGAAAACAACTCCATTTAAATCCTGACTGTTTGTAGTTGTCCTTGTGGCCACTGCAGCACTTCGAGTGCTTGAACAGAAAAGTATTACTCAAGAGGATGCAGATGAGGGAGAAAATGTTTTATTGCTTATGAACTCGAGAGTGGTATTAAGTACTTTTTACAAATGACCTTCACCGACTTTATTTTTGCACAATCTGAAGTGTCTTGGGATTTGGTAAAAGAAAAATAAAATGACTGTATGTTACATGGTTGTCGATAAATGTGAAAAAATGAATAAATAAAAACAGCAGAGGACGAAAAAAACAGCTGGGAAGAAAGCAGAAAATGGTGAAGATTATTGATTTTATTCCCCTGCAACAGCCAAAGGTTTTGGTTTACATGAAAGTACTGATCATTTACCTGCTCAGGGCTATATGTTTTCTATTAGAACTAGAATTGGTGCAACTTTAAAAAAAAATGAAAGTAGCATTCCTTGAAGAAGTGCATAATCTGTTAGCGCTCAGAGTTCCATTTACCAGAGCAATTTTCAGCTACTGCCATACCAAACTTTAATATCATATTTGTAGAACAAACTGAGTTTAAGCTATTTTTATGTTTACTGATGACATGTAGCTTTGGAGGCCATCTTGAATCAGATTGACTTCAAAAATTAATCAGTTGTAAACATACCTCCACTGATTACTTTCCGCTTATTTCAATAAAATTAGTTCACAGGTTCATGAGCTATGTGGCTAGACAGAAATTTGTTACTCCAATAATTACTATCAAAGTTTATCTCAAATCTCATGTTATTAGTTACTACTCAAAGTTTTTATTAGGGATGGCTCTCGGCTACAAACACACCAAATCTTTACATAGTATCTGTAAAAGTAACTCAGTTGTAGCTGCTGTTGTGTTCTCTAAGGGTAAACAGCTGTTCACTAGGCTGACGGCTGTTTCTGAATTAGACAGACACTGAATCAGTCCATTGTTTTCTGACCATTTAATTAAAGTCTGTCCATTGGTCCATGAGATATTTTGCTAACAGACAAACACAGTCTTTATTTACATTATTGCCTGTCTTTCGTGGCAGCGGGTGATAAAAAGGCAGAGATGTTCTTGGCTGCCTATGTTTACCAGATTGCCACATTAATATTTTATCAAAGACTATGACTCACAGACATATTCACAGCCATCAGATGTTCTATAGTTTCACACCTTCTCACTTTTTTTTATTCCTCTTTTGAATGAAAACAAGTCAGTCTTGCATTACTGCAGCTCACAGCCTGCATAGGGTCTTTTTATGTCTTTTGCTTGGGGGTGTGTGGATTGGTGTGGGGGCTCGATTAGTGATGGAGGACGTGGAGGTAGCTTGTGTGGTTGGGGGAGTGGCTTTCTTAAAAAGTGTGGGTTTTTTGACTCTGTGCCATTTTCTGTAAAACTTTTACATGGATGTGCTGTGATGGGGCTTCAGTCTCAACTTAGCATTGTGCCTTGCTCTAAGGCTCTTTGTGTTTATGTTCTGTGTCACTCTTTTCCCCTTGGTTTTACAATTGTAGCATTGTCTGGTAAACAAGAGACGAGAAGCTGATGCTGATTTTTTTTATTAGACATTTTGGTCATTTATACAGAAAAAGAGCAATAATAACAGAACTCATACAGCATAAATACAGATAACAAAAATTCAGCCTGGAGAGACTCACCCAGAGAAAAGCTGTGATTGGAGCGTTTAAAAAWWTTTTTTTTTACATAAATACATTTAAGTTTTGGCGCTCCAACCTCGGCAGAAGACGTCTGTGCTGTGGATTGCAATAAACTTAGATGAGCAGCTTCAAATGAGAAATAGAAGATGGAATGAAAATGTCAATGGAGAAAGGCAGAAGGGCTGGTCCAGATGTATAGGAGCTGAGAAAATGAGGGTGGACAAGGGGAGGAGGTGGGTTGAAGCTTGGCTGGGGGGCAGGAGGAGCTGTGGATGGAGAGCCTTATATCTGCAGACTTGTCCAGCTGCTGATAGGCTGCAGCAGAAGAACCGGAATGCTTGTGAGGCTGGAGAGAGTTTTCCAGATTGATTTTACACCTAGGCTTCATATCAGAAGGCATGCACGCAAATTACAGCAAATACTTGAAACAAATAACACTTTTCCCCTTTCTTTTAAAAGCTTGGGATTTCCCATTCAGACAATATCTTAGTTTTCCTATTTCTACAATAGACTCAGAAATTATATTTTTGAATATGAAGAAGAACTTTAYCATTGCCATCATCTGACATTTTGATCCAGGTTTTTTAAAATACTATTGTCTTCTACGTGTGTATGTGTGGTTGGTAAGTGGTGTGTGTGTGTGTGTGGGGGGGGGGGGGGGGGAGTGTCCCTGGGGTGTAATCAAATCAGAACCCCCAGCAACAGACACAAACAGGAAATGGGAAACTGTATGGGCAATTAATTTTGCATTTCCACTCAGCATCCTAGACAAAAATAGAGTAAAAGGTAATTAAAATTACTCAAAAATAATCCCATTTCGCTACTTTTTTTGTTGTTCGAGTGCTCTTTAAGAGGATGCCTTGGAATGTTGTGGAATGTCCCTAACAGAGGAAGAAGTGGGGAGAATAGGAGGACACAAACCCACCCTCTGCTCTCATCACTGCTTTTCCTGTTCTTTATCTGTCATTTTTCTCTTTACATACTGTAAGCAAAACTGCAAAAACCATTCAAACTAAAAAAAAAAAAAAAATCCATTAAAGCTGTAGAAAAACGTGAGTGAAGAGATGAAGAAAATTTCAGGGTTTTTAATTATTCTTTTATTTCATGTGCAATTCTTGTGTGATGCCTCAGAGGTCTGTAATTGGGCATTTTTATTGTTTCCTTTACATAAACACTCCCTTTATGCTGCTTGACATAGAGATTAAGTTGGGTTTTTAATCATTGCTATGCTGATGATACACAGATTTACGTTGATTATTTACATAGCTGTTTGACCAAGTTTTGTAGATGGATGACTGAATTTTCTTAAGCTAAATCACAATAAAACTGATGTGTTGATTTCTGCTTCAAATCTTGTTCATGATCACTTCCTCAGCGGACTTGAATCTTAGATGTCATTTTCAATTTAACTCATAGTTGATAAACATGTTGAGTCAGTTGTTTAAGTGATTTGTTCCTCTTATTTATGGTTGATTCATGGATGCAACGAGTTCATGAGATAAATGCAGACCTCACTCTTCCCTCTCCCCAGCAACACCATAGAACTTCTACTGGAGGATTCCGAAAGGCCAGATAAAGATATATTTCCTCTAGAGAGTTCTGGGTTTTCATTGGGGTCTCCTCCCAGTGGACCATATCAGAAAATCTCAGGAAGCATCCTAATTAGATACCTGAACCACCTCAACTGACTCCTTAAGATGTGGCGGAGAAGCAGCTCTACTCTGAGCCCCCTTCCTAGATGGTCTAGTCTTCAYCTTATCTCAAAGACTGAGCCCAGCCAACCTACAAAAAAACATCTGATGGGGCCTGGGCTGCTGGCAGACATGGGGCTTGGAGGGGCTCCAGAGACGGGGCTGGCACTCTAGCTTCCCTGGGGCTGTTCGGGCTCCTGGAGTCTGGCTCCTGGTTGCTGTGGTTGGCCCACTGGCTGGGGTGGCTGCCGGAGTCTGGKGGGTGGKCGGTTGGGGGTGGGCACCTGGCCGTTGGTAGGGTTTGGGGGTGGTCCGGGGCATGGCTTTGCTGGGGCGGGGCTGGTCAGTCGGACTGGTGCGACCTGGGCTGGGACTTGGCTGTCTGCTCTTCTCCACCCCAGATTGAAGGGGACTACCTCCTGGGTTCAGGTGTGAGCTGCCCTCTGCAGGGGGTGGGTGCATATCCTGGACCTGAGGGATTTAGAGTATGTATGGGGAATGTGAGTGGATTGTGGTGTCCATCTTGTGTGTCTTTGAGTGGGTGAGAGGATGAGGGCGGGACTGTGTGATTGTGTTTGTGTATGCTTGTATTTTTGTCAGGCTGGGACTTGGGCAGCCCCTTCTTTGGGATCATTTGAGGGCCCATTACTCCCCTGCCGTGCTATCCTCTGGTGGGTTCTGCCTTTGCCCGCCGGCGCACTGGTGGCTCTCGTTGTCCGGGGCTGGGTGCTTGGGTGTGTGCTGGCTCTTCCTGGTGGCTGCCCAGTGGGGCTTGGGTCCCTCTGGCCCTGTCGGGCCTTGGCCTGGGAGCGGTGCGCCCTGGGGGCCCGGGCCTCTGTGTCCATGCCTGGATCCACTCTGGCGCGGTGAGTACCGGTGGGACCTGTTAGTTCGTCGCTGCTGGCCCCAGAGGTTGCTGTGTGTGGTCGCTGGCGGGGCTCTTCCAGTTCTCTCTGGTGGTCCTCTTTGTGGGGTGGGTGGGTGGCCCTTCCGGCGCGGGTGTCTCTGGGGCTGCGCGCTTGGGGTCCCTCTCAGGGTCTTTGGCGCTGGTCTCCCTTATGTCGGCTTCCGGCTTTGCGGGTCGGGTCTGTAGTCCCCCACAGTCACTTTGAAACATTCCATTGGAGAGATCTTGTACATACATGCATGCTCACAACCACACACAAACAGATGTTCACATCCTGGGTTTTCTATTCGGGCACTGACTGAATGGTATGTGCATATGTGTATGTATAGATATATGTATATGTATATGAGTATGTGTATATG
>NW_013952505.1:831118-854643 GCF_001266775.1 Austrofundulus limnaeus | reverse complement strand
TATATATACAGAGTATATGAAATTGTCTGGATATGCAGGTATGGGTATGCTTATGTGTATATGTATAAATTTAAATATGGATATGGATGGTTTTCAGCAAGGCTATAGTCATTATAATTATATAGATATGCATTTTTGTTGCTGTGGTTTTATTATCTTTGTTTTTGTAGGTGTGGAGCCAAGAAGTCGGGTGTGCTGTCTTGTGTTTTCTCAACATATATTTCACACATCTTCTAATCTCTCTTTCACTCTTTCTCATTTTATTTCACTTTTTTCTTTCTCTTTCTTTTTCGCCTATTAAAAAAAAGCCACTGATGATGAAGAAGCTAAGATACTTATATTCAGATATTCAGTTCTGCTTTCTACTGAAGTGGCAAAAAAAATAAAATGATGAGGGTTGGTAAGTATGTGCCAGTAAACCAAGAGCTTTGCCTTTCGTGTCATCTCCTGCTTTACCATGACATACTGGAGACACAGTATACCCCCATTACTGTGGACAAAGCCCCAATACCTCAATATTTGGAGCTTCTCAGATTTTAGATCGCCTCTGTTTCAAACACAAGGTGCTTTCACAAAACACTTCAAGTCAGGACTTAGGCATCTTCTGGCCATTATGGTGGAATTTTTGGATGAACCTATGCATGGGGGCTTGGTCCATTCTGCCCCTGTTGCGTTTTTGTACCACCAAGCACAGTAGTAACATAATCATAATGGTCCAACATGTGAGAATGGAATTTCAGTTTTGAGGCTCAAGGATGTGACGTAAGGATGGCACACGGTTTGTGTGACCACCTGTCTTTGATTCAGCATTGCTCTCTTTATTTCTAGAAAGCTCACAGCTTAGTGAGCACATCATCAGTGGTTTATGACCACTCAGAGACAGCTCAAACACAGTCTGGTCTTTATGTCCATTTTTCAGAACCGTTTTGCAAAAGTGTCTAAACACTCACCCCCGAATCATAAACTGTGTTGTACCTTTTCACCAATGAAAACCATGATTTTGTGTCATTTTTGTTTCTTATTTCAAAATTTAGCTGCAAGACTCAACAAAATGTTTGCTGCCCCCCCCCCCCATTGTGCAAAATGTTTGCTTCCCCCCCCCATTGTGCAAATCTCCTCCCAGCTCTGGTACATCTTTTGTTCCATTCCCTTGATGGCTTGTTCACTCACTTTCAGTTTGACGTTCATTTGTAGCAACTTCAAAACCACGCTGGCACAGAATATACAGACAGATGTTAGCAATGAAATATTTATCCCATAAATTGTAACCTGGATTCCTCACTTGCCTTGTGAGCTTAGCCAAGCTGTCTATTATTTATGTCGAATGGGCTTTTCCCTTTATTTTTCATCAACTCTTTGTTGATTTGTAAAAAAAAAGCTGTACAGGAACTTTTTTATGATTTGTTTCTGCACGCGGGTAACAGACAATGAGTGATGAGGGCTAGAAACAGCAAGCTCAGGTCTGTTTTCAGCCGATGAATCTCCATCCAAAATCCATCTTTATCTGCCCTCAGATGGTGATGACTGGCCATTTAAAGATACTCCGGCTGTCTGTGGAGACGGAGCCAGGAGCGTTTCAGCCTGAGCTGTGATCCAGGTTCCCACCCACTGCTTTGACACATAAATAAAAGAGAATAATAATGTTCAGCGGCTGCCTGAACAGCATGCTAATATGGCTGAAAGTACCCTTAACCAATGCACCGTATCAAAAGGTGGAAAATATAATCCTAAGAGGCATCTTAGAGTCCATGGAAAGCTGTAATCCCACACAACCGGGACGTCTGCCTTATTTTATCTGCAGCTAAATAAAACCATTAAACTCTAATGTCCACATCTGAAGCCAGAGTAAATTCTGTTAAATTAATCTGTGTTTAACCGTGAAGTCTCTAGATAAAGACTGTAGTGTGCACATAAACGCAACATGTGCTTTTTTGTTGTTTCAGAGCTCCCTTCAGACTTTTCTCTAGTAACCAGTGAGTAAAAGGGAAAAAAAAGGATCGGTGGGAAATTCAGAGGCACAGATTAATTGGCATGCAAGCAGAGTAACTGTCCACAGTCTGCCGATCACAGGCCAAGCCAAGCATGACAAGCACAGCCTATCTTCTACTTTTCATTAGGCCGCGGACGGGGGCCAGCCTCAAGCTTTATGCTAAATGGGGTTGATACGGGTGTCTCAAGTCTCCCAAAGACCTTTACACCCTCAAAACAAAACAACAGGATATGTTCCGACAAAAGCAAACAATGTTGCGTTGGGCAGAAGGCAGTTCTTGCATGAAGTCTGTCATGCAAACTGAGCAAAATGAAAAAGCTGGCAGGAGCACGGGCAGGAAGTGCCATAGCAGAAGTCGACTTGGTGCGGAGAATCAATGAATAAGTGCCTGTGATCTGGAAGCATGCCGGCTCAATTTTCGAAATGTACATTTCATTTGTTGGGATCCATTAACTGGGGTGTGCTGGCAGAATTATGATTTGTGTTTGCAGCAGTGGCAAGCTAATTAAGATATAAACAAGGCTGTTGTTTTTGTGGCATGATCCATTCATGACTTGAAAACAAACAACAAATAAACCAGTTCAGAATACTTAGCAATGCTGATTAGTTCTTGTCATGTTTGTGTGTATGTGTGTGTGTGTGTGTGTGTGTGTGTGTGTGTGTGTGTGTGTGTGTGTGTGTGTGTGTGTGTGTGTGTGTGTGTGTGTGTGTGTGTGTGTGTGTGTGTGTGTGTGTGTGTGTGTGTGTGTATGGGGCTTGCTGTAAACATAAGGACACTTGTACATTTGATTGTTGATATTGTTTTCAGCGTTGGGGAATGTAGAAATAATAAGTAGTATGCCTGTAACCCGTAGCAGACCATACAGTCCCCTTAAACTAAAATATCAACGCTATCACACTGATATCGATCACTATCTACACTTAGATATTATCGACATTCAGATCTGTCCACCCACTTCTAATAGGTGTCTCTCTGTGTCTGTGCTGGCCATGAGGGAGTATGCTTCAGTTCTGGTGCAGGGATAAGTTACCTGTGTTCACTTGATTGTGTGAACCGTCTGTCAGGAATGTGTCTGTCTATTTGTGACAAATTTGCTAATTAGCACTTCTCCTCTGTTAAATACCAGAGCTTCCACCTTCTCCTTTTTTTAACATGTTCTTCTTCTCTTTCTTCTGCAACTCCTCCATCATCAATTGAAAAAAACATCCATCTCTGCCAACTGTGCTGTTGCTGTGTCACTGTTTCTGCAGTTTCTCCTTTGAGTATAAAATGTCAATGAGAACATGAATGTCTCACAGTCACTTGGGCGAGAACATACTTTTTATATCTTGCAAAGTATGCAGAGGTCTTAAGACAATTGTCATGAAAAAAATATCAAAGTTCAAGCAGAGTGGTTGGTTTAGCAACTCAACCGATTGTTTTAGCCACACGTTTTATCTAAACTACATAACAACACATCAAAATTGTCTAACTTCTCAATTTAAAACAGCTCTTCCATATTAGTTATGAACGTTGACCTATTTTCAGTCACTTTCAGGCTTTTCTTTGTGATAAACACATGTAGTAGTCACAAATGTTGCTTACAAATGTTTGTATTTTGTACAAATTAACCATTATAAAAGAAAAATATGTACGTTTGTTTAAAGCTTTAATTTTGTACTCACTTGTCTTTATAGCATTGGAATGTGTAACATTTTTTGGACCTCTGCAAAGTCATTGAGTTTGAAGCTGCTTTGGAACTGACCTTAATCAGCCTGTTGCCTTCTTAATCCAGTCAGAAAAAAATAATGAAACTGAGGTTATTCAAGGACTTATCTACAAAATGTAAGATTCTATTTCTTATAAATTTTTCAACAGAATCCTACTTCAAAAAGAATTGAACTATTGCTTAGGGTTGTACTGCTAAAACAACCCTCCAGTTTTATAGTTAAAAATTTACAAAATTCATTACATTTGTAGTCTAGCCCAGCCCAGTCAAATGCAGTCAAATCCACCTTAAGCATTAGCAGTCATGTATAAACATTCAAATTTCCTTCTTTTAATGCACATTTAACTCCTGATGAAACGGCTAAGATGAGAACCGAGAGGAGCTCTTGAGATTTTGAGCACAGGCACAAGTAGCTCTGTTCACATCCATCGCAGATCCAGCTCCACATTAGCCTGACTAAAACTCCTCTTTATCCATCAAAAAGGACAGAACAATAGTGTCCCATCATGGAGAAGTGGACATAAGAGATCATTATAGGCCTAATTACTACTTTTACACATGACCCGCATCATTGGAATCACCTTTCCAAAGAACAGACCCCCTCCAGCTCATCGCAGGAGTGTTTCCAGAGCCTCTCAAAGGCCAAGTGTAAAATCAGCTGTAAAGCACCCATGGTGTTTTGTAGCATCCAGGAATAATAAAGGAAGCCTATTTTAGACTGTGAGTGAATCTGAAGAGTAATTTTAGGAACAACATTAGCTACATGATGGTGGTGGATTATTGTTGGTAAAAGTGCAGCATGTTTGGGCCCCGAGCCAAAGAGCAGGGCAACCTCGAGCCACAGCATGTTTCTCTCTCTATTTTGCTCTGTTTTGACAAAGGGATGGGCACCTAGAAGTTGGATGGGAAAGCATTATTTTGATAGCAGCTCTTCCCTCTTTCACAGATGACAAAACCTCAATATTCTGCTGGAGTGTATTCTTCAGCCAACCACGGGAGGCTTCATTCAGAGCCACCAAGTGTTAATAATGTGCCAAACAATTATGTCACAGTCTTTGGCCTCCCGTGTGAGAAAGTTAGCCCTCCCTCCCCTGCTATGTTACAGTATGCAAATGGAAAAAAAAAGGCTAAAGTCTGAGAACTAGATCTTGTGGAGCAGGGCCAGGCCACTCTACTGACACAAAGTGAATGGCACTATAAGCTTTTTATAGGAGGGTGGTGTGAATTAGAGCAGTGTTCCATGGGAAATAAATTTAAAAAAAAAACAACAGCAGTTTTGTTATCTTGGGTAGGGATTTGTTAGCACGTATAAATTTCTCCAGCTACAGAGTGCAATCCATGTTAGCATTGTAGTTCTTCTAACTTTGTCCTTAAAATAGCCCAATAAATAAAAGAACTGCAGTAAATAATTTGGGTGACAGAATGAAAAATATCATAGGAACTTTGGACTATAGATTCACTGTGGAAATTCTTGTTTACTTGTTACCTTTAATGAGACCGCTCATAAAAACAATTCCTCATCGTTCTGCCATAAATAACATGTATTATTTACACAAACAAAAAGCTGGTGATAAATAGTAAAAGCAACTATGGGGTCAAATCGTCCTCCATGCTTCATAAATTGTGTAACCCATGCCTGTTTAATCACATGAAGCACACAACTAGTGAGCAAACCATGACCTCATAATTTAATGCAAACTGTTGAACTGCAGTTATCAGATGTGATTCTGTCCTTTTGGAGATGCTGTACAGAGAAGCCGTAGTGTTACTAAATGTTCAAAACCACCAAACACCTTGAAGAAATTCAATTTCATTTATGCTATTTTCAATTCATCTTGTCTCAGAATTATTTCTGGTTTTGTTTTAGTTCTTTTAGAATTGTTCGTCACCTATGGATTACACCACTCTCCTAGTTTGATTACAAAAAAAACAAACAAAAAAAAACTAGTGTGTTGTTTTAGTTCTTACAAGAAAGTTATATTTCCTGTCTGGCATCTCTGACTTGTGGGGTGCCTCAGGGATGTGTACTTAGTTCTGCTGATTACTGATTATTATTGTTATTATTATTATTATTATTATTATTAATAATAATAATAATAATAATAATAATAATAATAATAATAATAATAATAATAATAATAATAATAATAATAATAATAATAATAATAATAATGGCAAATAGTGTGGTAGTAGCTGAGCATTATTCTCAGTACATATTCCAAGCTTGTTTAAATTTAAATAACAACTCCATGCTAAAATTTATATTTATTCTTTGTGGGTAAAAAAAAACACAATTTCATTTATAAAATACATACACTATATTGCCAAAAGTATTTACTCACCTATCTAAATGACTGTGCACCAGTGCACAAAGCAAGGTCCATAAAGATATGGATGGCAGAGTTTGGTGTGGATGAACTTGACTGGCCTGCACAGAGTCCTGACCTCAACCCGATAGAACACCTTTGGGATGAATTAGAGTGGAGACTGAAAGCCAGCCTTCTGTCCAACATCAGTATGTGATCTCACAAAAGTTTCTGGAAGAACGGTCAAAAGTCTCCCTAAACACACTCCTTGTGGACAACCTTCCCAGAAGAGTTGAAGTTGTTCTAGCTGCAAAGGGTGGACCAACATCATATTGAGCCCTATTGATTAGGAATGGGATGTTAAGCTCATATGTGAGTCAAGGCAGGTGAGTGAATACTTTTGGCAATATAGTGTACCTTTGCTGTTTGGAAAACCTCCCACTTTTTACCATAAAGAACAGAAAAGCAGTGTGAAAATACATAAAACAGGAGATATGAAAAAGTCCTGCCTAACCGCTGCATCATGTATGCCCCCTGTGTCAGCTTTCTTCCAGGTTGACTGTGGTACTTAAAGGCTTCGTGCTCCCCATAGAGAAGCTCTAATGCTGTTCCAGGGTTATGAAACCTTTTAACATTCCTTGCTGTCGATTCAGAAGCATTTCACATCGGTATGCATGAGAGGCCGTCCACAGCCTCAGTCTTTTTTATTTTACTACATGACCCTTTGGCCTAAAGAATTAGCTGGCAAAACAAAATCACTTTTGTAATTGGAGAACAGATGTTCTCTTCAACAGGGAGCAGCAAATAATGCTTGAAATATGCTTGATAATGTGTCGTCTGAAAACACAAAGTGGATGATCTTCCTCCCTGATCAAATTCTCTCCTTTTATATTTTTTTTGTGATGACTATTAGCCCATGTTTAACCCACAGTATAAAACAATGAATATGTAAAATCACGTAAATACAGATTTAAAGCTACTGCATAAAATAAAGAAATTAAAAACTGTAATAATTGTTAGATACATCAGAGTCTTGACAGTTTCACCTTGCATACACTTTATATGCTTTTTAATTTCTCTTTCATTGTAAAATTCTATCATCATTCTTATATTCTTCTGATTTTTTTTCAGTTGAAAATTAATTAGTGTGACCAATATTAAATTAGGGTCTAGTGCAAAGAATGCTGGTGTGTGTTGCAAAAATTAATCCCTGAGATTCTAGGTGGACTGAAGAGGATTAAAAATGTACACAGACGTTCAGAGTCTGTTCATATAGCCGCAGGTTTTAATTAGATACAATAAAGCGAAATGTACATATTAAACATGTTAAACCTTATGATTGACTTCATGTGGCCACATTTACATAACAATGAAAAAAAATGTTGATTTGTCAAGGTAATTCCTCGATAGCTGTTAATGATTTTGAGATGCATTTGTGTCAGTCCTATTGCAGACTGTTGGTTAAAGAGATAGGTAGTGTGATGAATTCTCCTTTTAAAGTCRACAGTTATTCAGTATTTTAGAGTTTTATTGTCAAAATCCCACCAAAAAAAGAGTTATTGTGACATTGCCTTTAAATTAATGTTTCAGTTTGGTGAATCAACCAATCAAACAGACTGGCACCAGATTTGGCCCACAGTTATGTGGGTACTTTTTTGGTTTCGAAATGAAGTCAGTCCTACTGTACAGTTTACTGGTTAAAGAGACAAGTAGTGTGATGAATTTTACTTTGAAGGTCAACAATAACATTTTATTGTCATAATACTGTGAAAAGAATGATTGATGTCACATTGCCTTTAAAWTAACATTTTAGTTAGTTTCCACGTAGCACCATTTATCTGGTCCAGTTCTGACTCACCCAATGTTCTAATATTAGGCTTAGAAACTGCAAAGAATGAYGACCCGTTGGTGACCTAGATGCAGTTTGCCAGAGGTGATCCACGCATGGGCCAGCAGCACAAGAACCAAACCACAACTAGGCCAGTTGTAGCATGCCAACTTCAAAACAGTGCCATCCTTGCCAGACCTGGCCCACATTGGGTTGACAAACCACTTGCCATGCCAGCAGTCATCCAGCAGTGCTAGTTTGACACCAGATCTGACTCACACCTGTCTGCTATGTGTGTTTGGAGGATAAATGTTAGCTTGTCCAAATCCAGAACATGAAACCAAAGAAAACCCCAACAAATAATTACACACAGAAATGTATTTCAAATCACAACAAGACAACAGAAATCAAAGTTGGACCAGGTCATAGCAGATATACAAGTTTGTGATCGCGGACAAGAGAGGAGCAGGAATACAACAAAGTACATTTACTCAAGGACTCTTGAGTATGTTCAGTTTTGTATATTGATATTTTCTCATATTCCATCACCTTATCATGCTTCAGGTGTAAGAGAACATAACACAAAAGTTTGAGAAGACTAATTTCCTGTAAGTATTCATAACATCTGTTGCCTTGCATGTATATATAAATTAAAGAACAGGTTGAAAAACCTGYATGAAGCAGATTTTCTGGACGTCTACAGCACTTGAAGTGGAGGGCTATGAATTCCAAGTAATTCAGCCGATATAATGCAACTTCATCTTTTCACACAATAATTGCAATTTTAGCGAAGCAGAATGCATAGGTTCAAAGTAGAAATACTCACAAAGTGTGAAATTAAAATACATCTTGTCACGAGGCTATCGCAATTTCGGCTGCTTTCTTTCTTCTTTTCTCTGCCAAGCACGGCACACAGTCAGGAGGCAGTTGTCATGGTGATTAATGCAAATGCACTCTGTTAACCTGTACAAGAGAGGACTTTTCAAAGCATCTCAGACCTTGGCTTCAACTAATAAGTGTCTCTGCTCGCTACCTACAGTACACAATGGTGGTGGAAATTGAAAATCATACCAGCTTTTATGAAGCTTGACATCTCGTTTAGCTGTTGTAAATGAAATCCCTGAACTTCAGATTGCGGATTGGTGGAGCCTGTTTGACAAAAAAAATAAAAAATAAAAAAAACACTTTGTAAGTGCTGTCAGAACTGTGGGCTTAAAATGCGAGGAGTGACAATGCAGTTGTTTTGGTAGAGGTACTGATGCTTACATGAAGAAACGCAGCAGTGGGCCGTGTGGAATGACAGCCGCGACAGTGCCATAACAACTGGAGTCATTAGWGTATGTAAACTAGCAAAGTGTTGCACGTAGAGCTCTAGAAGCAATGTGACCTACCAAGAATGCTGTAATGACAGTGGGAAAGGGCAGACAAAAACATCATTTCACCAGGGACCATTAAATTGGAATGTGTGCTCGCCTGTCCTCACTTCTTCTTGACCACTCGACCCCTGGCTCCAGTGGCTAACCGAGTATTTTGGTCCACCACCCCCCCAGCCYCACTGAGTACTCTGCTGTTGCCTGCTGGACTGACACAAGCCAGAGACATTGTGGCTGAATCTAATTACAGAGACAATTATGATTGCGACCCAGTTTGACCCGGATTTGTATTCAAATGGACTCATTTACCTTGTGTCCTGGAAATGCATCTGCTGAGGCTTGAACCCAGAGACTCGTCTGCTGCTCCGTACTCTGTCTCTCAATTATGGCAGTCACAACGTGCTGGCACGGATGACGCAGAATTTCCATTGATGCTTATTTATCAGCTGAGTGCTTCATGGCTTTCCTTTCTTCATTAGTTTAAACTGATCCATATAATCTACTTCCAAGTTCCCTATCAGACCTGAGTGATAATTCAATATGATAATTTATTTGCTGTCAGGAGAATGATCTTGTGATGCTATTATCTTATTGAATTCAAATCCTTGTAAAACCATTTATACTGCTTGGTGTGCTGGGAGGCTTCAGCGTTTTTTAAGCCTGGACATGTAGAACAACAAAAAAAGTATTTTCAGTTTTATTTCTTATTCATCTTTTTGAACTAATCAAATCAATAGCTWCGTTTCCATTGCAAATGTGCGCAAAACTTTGTTGATATTATTTTAATGTCGAAAAACACAGTTTCACAACTGCAGTGTTTCCATTAAGTAAGAAATGCTATTAAAGTCACGCGTGAATACGTTTGTTCTCGCAATAAGTCATTACAAACATGGCGGCAACGGATGTGAACACATAGCATGTTGCTACCGCGACACTAGCGCTCATCATCAAAGGAGATGTCGGCGTCTTATCGAGGCTTTCCAGCGACAAGTCTCTACTTGGGAGCGGCTACGTATCCTGTGTTTTTGGGAAATTGTAGTCGGTGAGTTTATTACTTTCTTTTGCTACTTCTGTGATTTTACTACTACTTCTACTTCCTGTTATCTTCTTCGTCGTTGTCTTTTTCGCCACTAGAAACAGTTGGTTGTTGATCACGTGACTCCTGTGACGCGAAAAGTGTTTCCATTGCAGTTTTGCGAAAAACTCCAAGTTCGATATGGCTGAAAAACCACCTCTTCCCAACGCAAAAACATTTTGTCAAAAACATAATGTTTTTTTAAATTGATGTGTTTCCATTGAGCAAATTTATTCTCGAAATTCTAATTTGCCATTGTCATGGTCAATGGCAACACAGCTACTAACGAATACTTTAAATTAGTAAAAAATATCAAGAAGAAATGCAGTTATTGCATGAAAATTCAACAATTGTCAACTTTCAATTGTGATTCTTGCATATTTTGAGGAGCAGAACACTATCCTTCATCAAGTAGGCAAACAGAAATGATAATTTGAAAAAAAGGCCTTAAACAAACATTTGTGGAAAACTTAAGCTACACTGAAAAAAATGTTGAACCATAAGTGTTAGAAATGTCTGATAGATACATGTGATTTATATAGGTGGCACAAAAAGTTGGAAATYCGTGTTTGGTAGATTATTTCTTTGTCATAACATTTCTTGGCAACGAATCTAATACCAGGCACCTGATTGGCAGCACCTGGGAACAACATAAAATGACTGACAAGCTTTCCAACTAATTAAATTATAGCGTTTTTTGTAAGAAATATGACAAGTTAAAAAGCCTTTTAATTTCAAGATTGAARATAAAAAACAATGGGAGTCCATGAGAATTTGGATGTGTTCTCTTTCAACTCTGGGGTAATTTAATGGATAATAAAAAAAAAAAAAGACAAAGTCTACTTGGGTAGAAAAGCTCTGCATTTGTATTTAAAACATATCAGTTTTTCTGACCAAAAACTTGGTGCAAATGCATCCAAAAATATCAGTTTTAAATACCTGGAGTAGTGTRGATGGAGGTCTTAAAAATAACTAGATATCAATCTGCATTCGTAGATAAAAACATTATTATGTTTGTGTAGCTTAAATGTGGCACAGAAGGAATAAAATAAATAAATACAAACACTCATCTGGTTTGTGTGCAACGTTCTTAGATCTTCCTTGTCTTCTGGTAATTCCAACATGATAATTAGGTGTAGAATCTAATTATTTTGGTGGTTCATTTAAGGAAATATGCATTATTTAAAAGGGAAGGGAGGGGTGTGTCTTAGGAGGGGGATTATAATGAAACYGGCAATGTAACAAAAACACTGCAATACAATTTTTGATGACGTGAGTGATGGCGATGATTGTGATGAGTGAATGGAAGGGCGTAAGTGAAGCAGATATCATCAATGATGATAGGTCAGGTGATGATGAAACAGTGTTGGCAGGTATGATTGTGAAACTCCTGAGTCAAACACATGAAGGAGGGTCACTGACCTCAGATTTCACTCCTATTCCCCTTACAAGCCAAATCCTAATAGAGTCCATTAACAGAAGGAGAGGGAGAGAAAGCCCTGACGCTGGAGTAAAGTCTGCATATGTGATGACTTGCAGTCTGGCAGGCTGAATGAACCAGGCTCAGAGCCCTGATAACCTCCGTTTTCCTTATTATTTCCCCTCATTTAACTCACTGTGTGCCTTCATCACAGTCCATTTTCTTGTGTGTGTAAGTGCATGTGTGTGTACGAGATTCAGGCGAGGAACTCTCTCACTCCTGCCAGCACGTCTGTTATTTCACAGCAATTTTGGATAATGATTTATTTTACAATCCACAATTGGAAGGCCTTCTGCTTGAAAGGGAATGATAAAATAGTAATCCCGTTGCAATTATGTAGTTAGAGATAGTCACATTCATTGGGATTCACTGATACAACTGACATGGACCTGACAAAGCTTTGGACTTAACTCTAACTGACATGCTCAGCKTCTGTCACAATTACTGGCTCAGTAAAGTACATGAAGCTAAACAGAATAAACAGTGAAAAGGTAAATTATTCTTTCAATTGGTGCTGAGATTTGTTGTGCTGCCAGAAAAGTGGGATCTGCTCTTGGTTTCAATAATTATAGATGTGTAGCATAATGTACACAGTGTTACCAAGTGTTGGATGGACGATTCAAATACAGGGTGAACATTAATGCACATTTAAATATTAAAACAGGATGAAGTTCATATTCAAACGTTACACTGAATGAGCATGGACGTACTGACAACAAAACTCATGCGTACAATCAGAGACTATTATCGGGTACTGATCAAAATACAATGTAAGACATGACATTTGCCTGACAAAAACATTAGGGCTGTCAAATGATTACATTTTTTAATCTATTAATTCCAAGGCAGCTGTGAATTAATCACGATTAATCACGATTAACCTTAAACTTAATAACTTAAACTTAWTGTGTCTCTGTACATAATGTGTTACACATGGAGTTTTTTTTTATTTTTTATTTCCTTTATTTATCCAGGTAAACTGTTTGAGAACCACTTCTCCTTTACAAACATGACCTGGCATGCACTGAGTGCATTGCAATATACAAAACTACACATTCAGCCACAGTAAAGCGATTGTAAATTTTAATAGTGATGAAAATTTTTAATCTATGCCCATGCAGCACTAAAATTAATCAGAGTTAACTCGATTAATTTCACAGCCCTAAAAAAAAGAAGAAAAAAAAGAATGGTTTTGCACCTTTACATAAACCACTTGATGTATTTTACTGAAACTTTCAGAAAATAATTAYTGAACATACATCTACAACTCGATCCAATTCAAGATGGCTACCACAGCTAGCTGACCCTAGCTAACCCAAAAATGACTGTATGCGTCGTTCTATTAGGGGACTTACCCCCATTTAACCATACAGACTTAACCTCTCACTGTTTGKTAGCAAAATATTCCATTAATAACCGGATGGATTAAAAATAAATGCATCTTCTGATGTCACTTCAGTTTAAGATGGCTGCCACAAAAATAGTTACAACTAGTTTGACAGTTACTGAGGTAAAAATGTGGTGATATTCTAAACTAGACAATGCAAGATTTTTGCCTAAATCTTTGGCACTTTGGTAATAAGTAAACTCTGTTTATTTATTTGCCAAATGTCTCATTTTAATGAATTTCCCAGAATTTAATCATAGGATCTCAATCTACAACTGGTTTACCTTTAGAGTGCTTGAAATTTTTGTCTAGCATCATCAGATACTCACAACCTCAAAATCCAACATGTCTAGAGTAGCTTCCACATAAAAAGTTTGGAAAGTACCCCTAGCATCCTTTTTTAGGAAACATGTTGCTACACAGTTTAAGTTAGCCTGATGAGCAGAACAATAAGATTTACAACTGGTTTTCCCTAAATGAAACTGAAATGTGGTTTAGTTGAATTCAATGGAGAAAGGCATTTTAATATTGATTTAATTCATTATTTATTTATTTATTTATTTATTTATTGTATAGTGTTCTAATTTACTTTTATTGCTGTATTTATTATTATTTTCAGGCAAGGTGATTTCCAGTCAAAATTGGAATTTCGGTAACTCAAGTATTCAAATGTCGATTATTAAACATTGTCGCTTTTTAAATAAATGCATTTCAGTTGCAATTCAGAAATATGTGATTTAGCAAATACATTACATTCTGTTGTTAACAATAAAAAAATAATTAGCTCATTTCCATTTTCTACTTTTAGTTAGGTTTTAATCATAACAAAAAGAAACACTTTCATAGAATTTCCTTTATCAGTTGTAACATTTAATGTATTGACAAAAATGTCAACAAATCTGTTTTTCATTTCATTCTTTCTCCTTTGGTAGGAATGTGAGCACAAGCGTTTGAGAAGGCACGCAGCACCAAACGCTTTCATTGTACTAAATGTGGAAGTTTCATTTCATTTTTTCAGTTACAGTAAAATGAATCAGTTTGGTTACAAACCTTTGGCACTGTGTTCTGTACATCAGTGAAACACACCGAAAAGTTCCACTAAGATTTTACATTTTAGAACAGGGAGCAATTTCAACAGAGTCATGTTATTTTGACTTTTTATTAAGATGTTTTGCCGAGCTGAGAATAGGCTTTRGAGAAATTAACAAAACCCTTGGGGGTGGTACAGCCCACCCCAATGAATTTTCCACAGTTATTTCAAGTATTAGCTTTAGGTTATGACACATCCCCGGTGACTAATGTTTGGGTTTTTCAAATAAAAAAAAAATAATGAATTGTAGTTTTTTTTTTTTTTAAATCCTGAAGAGTACAGCTGGAAGTACTGCCATTTACACTTTCAAACCTTTCTACAGTGTGCATCTTCACCCCCTGAGACATCTCAAAATAATGGATTGTTTCCAGTAATCATTTTGGTTTGGGACCTTGTTACAGTATCGTTGTGGGAATGAATAAGTTGGAYGTTAGTTCCGGACACATCAAAGGAAAAATGTCATCCAAGTACCAGATTTATGGGAAACTTTACCCACGATGGCCCACTTCTTAAGAGGGGGTTCTACTCGTGTTGTTACAAAGGGTTCAAAACAAGATTTTTAGGGTTTTATCATGTAGCTCTGATTTGAATGTTCTTTTGCTTTTTTTAGCGTTACGCACAGCTGCTGAAATGTTGACTAAAATCAAACAGGGCAGCAGTTTGGGGAGATCAAGGAGCTTCAGCATTTCAGGCACTAAAACAACCCTTTTCAACACTCTGAAGCTGCGAGGCTTAATTACCGAGGAGGGAAAGCTTCGTTTAGAAAGCACCAGGCTTTTACTGGAAATCAGACATAATAAGTTGCCTGCCCATTTGAGGTCAYCACCATTAATGCACAGAAGGAGTTTTTTTTCACTACCTTATTATTTTGGTTGGATCTAAACCAGCCAATTTGGTTTATCCACTGTTCTGTATTGTCYGTGTCGAATAATTGTCTAACAAAATGAATAAAAGCGACTCCAAAACTGAATGCCACAGGCTGCAAGAGATGGAGATAAATTATTTATGCATCTTTGATGAGAACTAGCTTGTTCTGAGAAGAAAGCAGGCTGATTTTTTAAAGTTTTTTTATGTTTAGACCTCAGCAGAAGACACGGGAAACTTCTCCGGGACGTTGAAAAGTGCCGAAGGCGGACAAAAGGTTTCTGGCAGGTGCAGCATCAACATTTTTTAAACTGATGACTAACTTTGCCCACGCATACCGTATCTGTGTGTCTAATTTTCTCAAAGTGCCGACCACAGAATGAGAAGCATTTGTTTACGTCTAACCGTAGAAAAGAAAAAAAAAAAGCTTTTACGATAATAAAACTAGGAGTTGACTAATGACACARAAGGAAGCGAGCCAACGTTCAGATAAGAATTTCTTATTATTCCGATAAAAAATACATTCATACAGAAATATAACAATTTTGCAAAACAATTTCAAATAAAAATTTCAGAAAGCATAAACATAACAATTTTACAAAAGTTTTTCTTTTTTTTTGTACAAAGATTCAGTTGAGAACAAAGAGCAGTGTGTGTGTGTGTGTGTGTGTGAGAGAGAGAACAGCTGAGGTGGTGAGATGAAAGAGATGATGGAAAAGTGTAAAAGATGTGAGAAAAAAAACGGAGCTAAATCAAGGCTCAATTATCACTTGAAGAGTATCGGCTGCTGCTTTTTTTAACAGAATGGATGCTGCTGTTGCTGCTCTTTGCCCACGAGAGGCATCGCCAGCTCTCCCAAATCCACTGCAATAAGCAGTTTCAAGCTTGTACTCATTCTGCCTCCTGCGCTCGCTCATCTGAAATCCATACATCGAATGTGTGTGTGTGTGTGTGAGGGGGGGTGTCACGGCGTGACTTGCTGCAACATCGGATTCCTACAGCGAGGTCGCCAACCTGGGGTGGGAGGCGAAGATCTCTTTATCCTCAAGCGCTAATAACTTTAATCCCCACCGTTGTTTCGGGCTCTGATTTTCGTCCACAATTCATCCCCAATAACGAAGATGCAGCTCTTCTTACTTTTCATTTCYTCCTTTATATCAAAATTTCAATGCGCGCTGTCAATGCTTGATGAGCCCCCACCCCACCCAGTCGCTTACTCGTCTCTGTGGTTTCCATAATACTGTTGCAGCTTGGCTAAAACAACGCGCTCCAGACAGGTCAATAACCAACCTACACAGTCAGCAGTCTGTGACAGATTCCATGCCAACAAAGCCTTTAGCAATTCATTACTGAGAGGCAGTACAAGGCGAGGCCTGTCCGACTGCAGCCTGTTAATTACAATAAATCTTTAGCTTTTTCTTCAGTCCCACTTGCAGGGGGAGGGTGATATCGGTGGGGAAAGGACACTGTGGATGAAAGACCACCAGTGTATTTCTTAGTCTTTTTTTGTACCCTTGTGCTGCGTGACATAAGACTCCACTACATTCAGCACAGGAAAAAACCTGATCGATAAATGTATTTAAGTGCTCTCATACAGATTTGTCGTATATACATAATCAGAATTAATTCAACTCGATGATCAAGAACACTGGTGCTCAAACTGAAACGCACAAAACCAAAGAAAGGCAGTCAACTGAGAATCTGTATTTTTGCAAACACTTAATTTTCTAACACAGTCAGATTATGTCACTATCGCAGGACACTGGGTGTAATTGAGCCTTGATGGAGCTTGTCAAATCACCCGGACAACAAACGTGACTTCCCTGGAGGGGGGGTGGGGGGAAGCGCTCTTCAGCTACCACAGGGGGTTGAGCCACTTGCATAAGGCACCATTAAGGTCAACAGTGCATTATTAGATACAAAGTAAGTACGCAATTAAAAAATATGCAAATAAAAATTAGTCTTCAAGGCATTCAATGAATGAATCTACACTACTCCAGATATTTTCAAAAAACTGAGATTTTTCTGCTCAGTTTGTGTCTTTGAAGCACAAACAGGTTGTTTTATTCAAATAGTTTTCCAAAGTGGAATTACAAATAAAAAAAAAACGTTGATTGGTGAGTGGATTCAAAATACTGGAGGTTTTCCAGACATAATGACAATTCAGTCCATTTTGTGCGCGGTCACTTTCACTTTGTGCCCCAGAAACCAAAACAACAATAGAGCAGTTCTCACCATTTCMCACGTATTTCTTTATCCCATTTCTGTTGACATTACATTTTGATCGTGTGATGAAAAAGTTAAAAAACGGAGAGGAAACTGTAAACAGTATTCAAAAAAAAAAAAAAAAAGGCTAGTTGTTTTTGGACATTTTTTGAGCCAAGTTACAAAGGTTCTCTTTCTCTGAATATCAATGCTAATGTGGACATTATTGCCACCTAGTGGCTCGGCATAAGTACTTCAACATTGTTAGAATTGCACAGATTAAAAAAAACAAACAAAATATAAGCATTTGTTTAAAAAAATACTTGGAGTAGTGTACACATCAATAGAAACCAGAACGAAAGAAATGGATGAAAATGTGAAAATCGAAAAAAATCAACAAGGCTTTATGTACAACATTGTAACATTTAACCGTTTTAGCTGCACTTTTATTGAAACTATTTGCAGTCCTGATTACAGTGGAAATGAACAAACCCTAGAACCATGCAACACCTGTCTATGATATCGAAGTTATAGTATAGTCGTGTTATACCCCTAAGCACACAGCTTATACAGTCGGGACTACAAAATGGGCTTTGTAGCTTGTAAGAAAAAATTATAAACCAGGCTACATAACACATTGCACATTTAGTAGCTGCACCAAAAAAAATAAAAATAAAAAAATAAAATAAAATAAAAAACACCAAACGAAGCTTCTGTCATATAGTGACCTGATGGAAGGAGGGGGGGTTTCAAACCCTGGGTCACAGACCAGAAGGTGACATGTCTCTCTCCCACTTTGGTCTGACCCGAGGTCTCAGAAGCTTCAGAGAAGCGTTCCCCCCCTCCATTTCAGAGTCTGGGTGCCAGACTCATCCTCACACTGCCACCGGGGAAAACACAGCAGTAATGTTTCCCCTTCAGAAACCCACTCGGTCCACAGCAACATTGGTACCAGCCCCGCACCAATCCACCTCGTCATCCCGCTCCTCCTCCTTTCGTGTCTCCTCCCGGGGGAAGGTGGGGGCCAGTCAGCCAATCTCAGACATTCACAGTGCACACATGCTTACTTCAGACAGGTTTGTAAAGTACCAGTGTATCTGCTGTCCAGGAAATGTCCCCAAAACATCATGCACCATACGTACGATTCATTCACTCTCTATGCTTTTGTCCTTGCTTTTAATTTTTTTTGTGTGTTTTTTATATATTTTTTTTTTAACTAAAAAACATTTCTTTCCTTCCCCACCCGAATGATGATTTTTGTCCTCTTGTTGCAACAGTCAACCTTCAGAGCGCCCCTCTCCATAAAAGGACGGGTCCCAGAGGCACTGGGTTTTCAGTATGGTGCAAAACGGCATGCTTTGGCTGGAACACACTCCCGCCACTCTGCTCTGGGACAGTTCAACCAAGAGACTGGTCAGTCGGGAGATGGCATTTTTTTTCTCTCCACTTTAAGGAAAAAAAAGAAGAAGAAAAAAAGAAAAGAGAAAAAAGGATTTCCCCTCTGTTGTGTTGCTTGGTTGTGGTGTCTGTCCTGCTTTAGATGTGCCTCTTCATGTGAAGAGCCAGATGGTCAGACCTGGAGAAGCATCTGGGGACACAGAGGACGAAGGAGGTCAGTCACAGACCCAGTGAAGGATGAGATTTAGTTATGGAGAAATTAGAAATGAGCAGATTTCCTCCTCCTATTGTCACTATTAGCTTAAGTGACTTAACTTATCTTACCCTCATCAAGCTCAAATTTTTTGGCTGCTTGAGTGAAGTGCAACAATGCGTCTAATCTGTACAGATCTGCACCGTGACTTGGATGACTCACAAGAAAATAAAAAAATTAAAAAGAGCAGCAGTATTATTTAACAGCCCAGCTTACCTGTCACAGTGATTGCATTTAAATGGCTTGGCCCCAGTGTGCTTCCTGAAATGTCTGGTCAACTCGTCGCTCCGTGCAAAGCGCCACTCGCAGCCTTCCCACGAACACCTGTACGGTTTTTCACCTGAAGAGCAGACACAAGACCCAATGAATGGAACGCAAAAATATAAATAAAAAACCCAAAAAATAACCTTACAACAACAACAACAACAACAACAACAACAACAACAACAACAACAACGCTTCATTCTTCCCACTAAGGTTTCTGTTATTATTCAAATCAATCAGCCTGGAGGCTTGGGTGGGCTGATGACAACATAGGTGCTGACAAGCCGCTCAAATTCCACCAAACCTGTTGGCTCGGCTTTGTTTCGACGCAACCTGCAGCACGCCGACAAAGCCAACAGGGGTGGCTACTTGGTGGACATTTTAAAAATAAACACGGAAAATAAAAGCCACGACGTAAGACGTCACGCCACTAATTGGAAATACAAAAACATTCAAATGACCATTCAAGGCCTTCCGGCAGCCCGCCCCCCGTTCTCCCCGCCCATTCACCCCTTTCCCATGGTGAAACTCGATCTGTTTTCAAGTTCTTTTATCTCCCATGTGAAACACCCCCCTCCTCCTCCTTGCTCTCTCTCTCTCTCTCTCCCTCTCTCATTCTCTCACTGCCTGGCTCAGTCAGTCACATTCCACACAGATTAGGTCACAGTTTAGATATCCAGCCATGCAGAGCTAATGCTCGCAGAGCTCCAGCTGAGGACAGCGTGCAACGTGGACCTTTAATTACATTACACAATGGCTGGACAATGTCATTTAAGTGGATGACTGAATTAGCTGGACGTCCGGTGTTCCCTCAATAAGAACCTGATTTTTATTTTAACCTTAAACAGACAAAAATAAAGAACAGCCCCTCCTCCTCGGGTTTCTGCTCTCTGTTTACACTGATCACATGTGGCCACGTCAGACTGAAACTCACCTGTGTGAGTGCGCTGGTGTGCTTTTAGGTGCGAGCTCTTCGTGTAAACCTTGCGACACCCGTTGAAGTGACATTTGTGCACTCGCCTCCGGCCGTCCGGAGAGGCCTCGCCGCAGAGTCCCGTCTTGTCCGAACCCTTCGCCGCCACCGCTGCCGCCGCCGTCGTCGTCCCGCCGCTCCTGATTTTGACCGGCAAGTGCAGCTCGGCGTGCGAGGCCACCCAGCCGTTCACGACGGCGCCCGCCTCCGGAGAGGACGGCGGAGTGCTGATGACGGAGGGGCTAAAAGGTCCAGAGCCCACCAATACAGAACCCAGAGGGTTGGAGGTAAAGCTGTGCGTCGGCGAGAGCTCCTCAGAACTGTCCGAGGCCTCGCTGCTGGCGTCCGAATTCACGCTGTTGCTGTCCAAGATGTGGCTGTCCTGATTGTCCTCCTCGTGGGCCGGGGGAAGCCTCGGGTCGCACTCAGCCTTGGTCTTATCCCCACAAGCCAAAATCAGCTTGCTCCAGAGGTCCTCCTGGCTGTCGAACTTCAGGTCGGACGTAGAGACGTAGGGCTCGCTTTGTAGGTAGCGCTCCAACTCCAAGCAGGTCTGCAAAGAATTGAGAAAACACAGTAAGAAAAAAAAAAAGGAAAAAAGAAATATGAGGAGGCTCGCTCACACAAGCGAAAAGCTTCAGAGAGGAAAATCCTCTTAAATCATGCATGTGCACATCCCAAATATGCTTTGGTGGTGTAATATTTGCTTAGAGCAAGAAGTGCAAACTAGGAAATCCCAGCAATTCTTGCACTTTTTACCAATCGGGCTTTTACCTTCAAGAACCCGTGAGTGAAAACAAGACAAGTATTACAATCTGGGTGCATTTTTGTATCATTTTGCACCCCCAATTGACAACACAACGGAACTACGTCACAACAAGACGAGTGACTTCGACAACACCTCGTGTTGCAGATTTGACAGCGCGGACTTTAAATGAATAAAAGGACAAAAGTCAGTAGTTTGCACTCCATCGAGCTCTTCCTCGCCTCGGATACTCCTCCCTCGAACTCGTGCGTTGTCCTGGAGCGAGCCGTGCTCAGCACCCTGAGCTCCAGCGGTGTCATTTCAGCACTCCACCATGACTCACTGAACTCATTTTTAGAGTCCTTTTAAGGAAGCTGCACAACTTCCCCCCTGCAGCCTCAAAGGGCCATTCAGCTGCTTCTCCTCCAGCCACTGACATGCACTCACATCCTTCCTCAGCAGCTCCAGAGGAAAAGAAAATATAGAATATATTTATATATACACACACACACAGCAGTTTGCTCATGGGAAACCCGTTAAAAAGCAAAAAGGTGTTCATTAAACGGTGCTCGGAGATAGTAGGTGTGACAAGGCAGATGTGGAATAAAGATTTTTTTGATTCCCTCCAGGCTTTCAGCGAGGAACTGGCCAAACCTGACATTTCATTGTGTCACAGCTGTGCAGCCCATTTCAATCTAGGAACGAGGCAGTTTTGTGAAAAGAAATAAATGACACAGAGCAGAAAAGGTCATGAATCAAAGTGATCAGCTCTAGATGAGTTTTATTCATGCAACTTAAACCACCACACCAGATTCGCTCTGKCTTTAAATTGCACTTCCTCTCACATCACTTCTCTTTAGAGTGAAAGCATCATAGGGCCACAAAAAAAAAAATAAATAAAAAAAGGGGAAGAAGCTCCTAATATGTACAGGAGAGGGGGAAAAAAAGGCACCAAGCTGCTGCTGCTGACTGAGTTCCTCTCTTCCCATTCATCTTGAACGCAGCACAGCCTCCAGCTGTCAGACTGACACACTGATCCACTGCCAGAAAACTTCAAAACGAAACTGATAATAAAATGAACCGAGCGAACGGGCTCCGTCTAAATAACGGACACACGCATTTACAACCGTTATAAACATATGTCTATGGTTTATTTTATTTTTAGTAAATAAAGAAGTCGGCGCTGCGCTCTATGACAGGAGCATGAAAGCAGCTCAGTTCCGCTTACAAGCTCACGAACAAGCAGCCCGATTAAAAGAAGACAAAATAAGTCATAATAGTCACCTGCTGCCAGTACTCCTCCAGGGACGGTAACGCTGAGAAATACCCCGTGTCGTGAACTATTTGAAGTTCTTGAAAAATACTACACATAGGTAAAACATCCATTTTTTTCCGCCGAACTTCTCTGTCTGTATATATATAAAAAAATAAACTAACACAGCTGCGCTTTCAGGCCAAAAATATACAACACCCACAAAAAAAGGGGGATAAAAATCGATTCCCTGCGATGCGAGCGACTTGTTTTCTGCAGCAGTAACCACAACAGTCCTCGTCCTTCAGTCCGCCACACTTCCTTCTCCTCTCCGCTCCGTCTCGAGATATTTGCAAACACAACACACCAGACTGGATGACGGACAACTGCGCTCTGCAAACTTCCCTATTCAAACCTCGGAGCCCGACCCCCCCTCATCCTGGCGCTCGGATCACGTGCAGCGTCTTGGCCAATCAGCGGTGAGCAGCCCAAGCGACCGCAAATGACATCACGCTCGACCAATCGCAGCCTGCGAGTTCGGATTCTCCCCGCTCTGATTGGTTTGACTCATTGTTGCTCACCGCTGATTGGTTGGTTATTTTTAGGCGTCTATATAAGGCGGTGGCGCTCTCGCTTCTCTGGTAGTCTTCAGTGGTGGYTTCACGTTTAGCCACATTCAGCGAGCTGAAATAGTTCCGACAGTTCTTATGTGGAAAACATAATTTAAACTTTTGTTGCAAGTATCAATTGCAACACACCGCGGCTCAGTAGGGCTGAGTTCAAGCTCTAGCCGGTGAAAAGTAACTGCTGACATCAGCCTCGAAAAAGTTCCACTTGGATTCGGACGTGATGACTAATATACGACAGGATATTATTATGTTATCAAAGAACACAACAAGCAAAGAGGAAATCAGCTCTATAACCGAAAACCATCTAAACTACTTTTACTTCATCACTGAAAGGCTGAACAGATCAAAGCTGTGCTCTTCCCTAAAGCAGAAGTTTGACAAGTGCAGTTTTCTACTTTTAAAAACTTTTTATTTTTCTAACCTAATTTACACTTTAAAGAGCATAAGGCAGAATTAATATTCAAGAGTGTTTCCTCAAAGAATTTGTTTTACCCCAGTTTAGGTATTATGATACAAGCGGGGAATACTGTAGAACTTCCAATATTGTTTTAAAAATGTAACCGTGCCCACTGTGGCAGTATAGTTTCACTTAAATATTACTGTTACACCACTGTTTTGTTTGTCAATTAAAATAATGTGCCTCATATGAGGTCCTGTGTGTGTGTGTGTGTGTGTGTGTGTGTGTGTGTGTGTGTGTGTGTGTG
>NW_013952505.1:825968-830373 GCF_001266775.1 Austrofundulus limnaeus | reverse complement strand
CTTTGGCTGAGGTCTCAATCAATGTTGCACATCCAGACACGGGAATTTTACTCCATCCCTCTTTACATAACTGCTCCTGAAGCAGACAGACTGAGTTGACTCCAGCTGAAGTTTTATACAAAAATCTTGGACTTCTAAAGCTAAAGACATTTTGTTTCCCATCCAAGCAACTTTATCAATTCAAAATTAATTCATAAAGCCTTTTTTGATTTGACAAACCTTCCCAGATGAGAGGTGAAACATCTACAGCTTCAGAATATAATTTCAGTGATTTAGTTTTTTTAACTTTATTTTAAATGAGTAACTTTTTTATGAAGTACGCAGGGAAAATGGCTATATAAGTAAAAGTGTGAATGCACACAAAATATGCATGTATATATTTATATTTCTGGTACTCTATGCCTTTGTTGAGCATCTACCCTTGGTATTTTGAGCCTGTGATTGAAAAACCTGAAATCCAGTTTGTGCATGGCAACTTTTTGTGGCTGGTATTGGTTAAGTCTGGGGGAAAATCTATATTAAAATAAAGTTGAACCTAAGTTGTTTCTCACTTTGATATATACCTTAGTAAAAGTAGGAACATTTGCTTCACAGCACGATTGCAACACCCGGAATTCCATTAATGTCTGCTGAAACTCCACCGCATTCTCTCACAGGTGACATTTCATTCCACTAGCATTCCAGCACATATTTGGCTGCAGCTACGTCACCCTGACTCGTTCTTAACATTTCCTGTTTGGACAAAAACTCGTGTGCCACTGCGGCACCTCTTCCGGCAGCGTAAAAGCTGCTCCGCAGCCTGGCTGGTTTGCCTGATGGGGTAAACATGGTTTCGGCACAGGAGGCGCATTGTCTTCCAAGTGCCAGTGTGTTTCTGTGTCAGACAACTGAGTGTCCTTTGTGCTGCTTCCAGTTGCGAGGTCATATTGGTCACCCGCAACATCTGATTTAGTCATATGGCAATAGGATGTCTTTTGAAGCCTGGAGCAGGCCACAGGACATCCTGCGAAGGAATTCCTCTTTGCTTTTGTGTTACAGTGGGTGTTATCCATCAGGTCCAACCAGGACTCAGTGGGCTCTTTACTTCAAGAAGTAAAAACAGTCCACCTAACAGTGTGGTTAAAACTCCTGACATTGTGTGAAATAGTACAAAATATGCAGCTTATAATCACACAGTAACATGCCCATATTACGCAGACGTTCCAAACTTTGCCGGCTGAATAACAGAGTCAAAGGTCCAATGCTGTCAGTGAGCAGCTCTGAAACAATCCCATCCTTCAGAGAACCTCACAGACGAAGCATTCAGAGAATGTATACAGTCCGGTACTGCGACTTTTATCTTAGGAGGCCAGGTCGGCAGCTTTGTCATCATTATGTAATTCTAACCCGGCCAGTAGCCACAGGAAAGAACAATTACAGGATGACCCATTTGAATGCATCACTGTCAGGCCGATCAGTGAGTTGTTCTGAGGGGGAGGGCTCTGCATAACCTGGAAATGCATTTTTGTGTTTTAAAAATGCACCTTGGAAGACAGATGTGGCTGCTCCCCAGCGTGAAAGGCATTGTGCTTTACAGAAATAATGCATGAACTAGAAATTATGCTTAATGAGGTCAACAAAAAATTAGTTTAAAGGAATAAAACTGTCAGGTTATGGAGTTGGTTGCAAAGGTATTTCCCCTCTTGATACTGTTGCCTTACAATCTGGAATTTAAATAGATGTTTAATTTGATTACACTTAATAAATAATCCTACACAAATACCCCAGAAAAGTTATGTTAAATAGGAAAATAAACTTGTTTTAAATCATTCTAAAAACATAAAATTAAAAAGTAGTTTGTGCATCTAGGAATTATTCACCACACTAAGTCAACAGCATCTCACTGCTGGAAGTTTTCTCTCTTCTTTACTGTGTTTAACACAGTACTGTGTTACAATGGGTGTTATTGTGTCCAGAAAGTATTTAAATCAAACCAGAGATTCTCAGTTGGACTGAGGACTTAGATAGACTGAACCATTCTAGATCATTTAATTGGTTCTTCTTAGACCACTATTGCTTTAGCTGTGTGTTTAGGGTTGTTGCCCTGCTGGAAGGTGAACCTCCATCCCAGTCTCAAATTTCAGGAAGACCCTAAAAAGAAATTCTTCATAAATTGCTTCATTCATCTTGCCTTTATACTCTGACAAGCATCCCAGTCGCTGTATAAAAAACACACCCACAGCATGATTCTGCCTCCACCGAATGTCACTGTGGGGATGGTGTTTTCCACAGGATCAAAGGTGTTTGGTTTTTGCCAGACGTCTTTGACATTCAGAAAGTTCACTTTTATCRTCTGACTTTAGCACCTTTATTTTTACAACTATTTAAAACTTTCTCCATCCCCCCGTTAACCTTCATTAACTGGAAATATATAGGTGCATTACTTATGAAMAAAAATCCTTTTAGATTCTAGGTTACAAACAACAAATACAAAGAAACACTAAGTGGGGGAAAAACCCTTTTTCACCCACACACGTCAATCCACTGGTCCAATCAGTTCTAGCTGGGTTTTTGCAACATTTCTCTCTATATTTGTGATGACCTGTAGCTAAGGTTGGTAAATATTATCATAATTTCATCAAAAGTCTTTACTTGTGTAACTATTTTATCACATCACTTTTTTTTAATTGTGAAAAAGTGACTACGTAGTTGCTGCTACTTTCTTACCAGTGTTGAATTATGGAGGTCATTTGTATATGAAAACATCTGCTACATGTCTTGAATGATTGACACTGTTTACCATGCCATTACAAACTGTTAGGTGTTGACACATCACTGTGAGTTGTACTTAAGGGTAGAATGGTCTGCTCTGGCCAACAGAAGGAAGGCAAGACTTCTTACCTCATTTGTACTTTAATTAAAAGAGAAGTACTAGCTCTTACTCCATCTGCTCACAGAATTATTTAATGCTTTTTTCTCCATTCTGCAGACTGAATTGGGGGAAAAAGGCTTTTGTCTGTTCTGCACCACCTACATAGAATACACTGTAGGAAGACTGGAAACTAACATATTTAGTTTCACTGAGTGCTTTTAAATCAAAGCTGAAASRACTTGAGACTAACTCCATAACTTGTACCTGTTATTCTCAATGTGATTTATTTATTTTTTCATGTTTTTCCATTTGATGTTTGAATTTAGTTGTGTTACTGTGATGTGGGAACTATGTATGTGCTGTATTTGCTGCTGCCTATTTTGGTCTGGTCTCTCTTGAAAAATAGGTTTGGAACTTCCTGGTTTTTATTTAATRTAATCTCATTGAGGCAAATGAGACCATTTCATTTACAAGAGAGACCTGTGATACACATATGACATCARTTACACAAAGATCATAAAATACCATGTTACAATTTAAAGGAAATCTGAGTTAAATGCAAAAAAAAAAAAAAACATGAGCAGGTTTGAAATTATGTATTTTTTTTCCATTTTATTTTATGATGTGTTTRAATTGTCCCAGTGGGATCAAACTGGACAGTTTCAGTTGTTGCTGCATTGAATTGAAGGAAGACTGAGCAGAATGGAAGGTTAATTTTTAAATAAAATAAACTTTTTATGCTTTTTCTGTTACAAAATAAATAGGCCTGCCTCATATAGATGTTTTTGAGGAATCAAGCAGGTGAAGAAATGTAGAATTTAAGCAACCTAACAGAGGGTTGTGATAGAAAAACATATACTGAGTTACGAGCCTCAGTTATGCCCTGTAAAATGGGTTAGGCCTCCAAAGCCACACRATCTTACATTTCCTGTAATGTAGCAGAACCACATGCTCAGAGCTTTTTGTAGGACGGCTTCTCTTTCAACCACATAAAATGTTGTGTATCAGTTTTCACAAGCTAAACATATTAGCCACCGCTAATTTCAAATGTTAAAACAGCCTAACCAAAAACTTTAGTCCAACTACAACTCGATACAAGGCATAAATAATCTGACACGCAAATAAATCTGTTTTGATTTCTTTTCCCGTTCACGTCAAAGAGGACTGATGCCCACCACAAATTCACGGGCCAATGGTGTTTAAGYAGACATGGCTGCCTCTGAAATGAATTCATTATTTGCCTGCTTACTATCAGAAGGCCAGTTAGTAATGAGGTACAGAGCTATTGATAGAGATGCATTGCTCTCCACTGGGGCCACTGAAAATTTGTCCAGGCTTAAATAAAATGAGAATAAAAATAATTGATTGAAAATCAATACACATACATCATTCACTCTTTTGTTAAAAGGAGAAATGGAAGGAAAGGGAGAGAGAGAAGGGTGAACCATCCTGGAAAATCGATGTTCATTCGAATCATAAATCAGAATTGAGTCAGCGCTTGTGGGGAGGGGAGATAATCATTGGTCTGGTTTTGGATTACATATTGCACGTGGC
>NW_013952505.1:823272-825524 GCF_001266775.1 Austrofundulus limnaeus | reverse complement strand
CCTCACCTCCGCGCACAAACATGACGGCAAGATCCTCTCATTGAAATGCATTGATGGTTCAGAGCGGTGCTGGCCGTCCCCATTGCCGTCCCGGGCCACGTCTGGGGACAGATCAACATGTGTGCACAATGGGTCGTGCGGTGTCAGCTCCATCAGACCATCGCAGATCTCGACCTTGAGGATGAAGAGTGAATGCCCGAGTGTACACGTATGTGTGTGTTTTTGCTGAACGGACATGCATGGGATTCAGCAATCAGTCAGGATGCTCCTGTGATGTTGGGTGACGGTGAGTTGTGAATTGGTTTGTGCACTCGCATTCAGAGGAGGCCAATATATCAGTTTGCTGATATACTGGGCTAAAAATCAATATGGTCCACCTTCAGTATGATAGAGGTTCTTCACTGATCACACTTGCACTCAAACACACCAAAACTGATTCTTCTTTTGTTCCGGACACGCAAACCCGACAGGTCTTCCTGAGGTCTTGAGTATTTTCAGCTTGTGTTTGTTTACTAAAACTGAGCATATATATATATATATATATATATATAAATTAATGGTTAGAGGATCATTAAAAATGATTTTGTTGCTTGTTTTAATTTTTTTGGTTGAAGATTACTGGTTTATATCAAACTTGATATTACAGGAAATAGTTGCAAATGTGACTGTTTGGTGGAAGCCATATTATCATGAACATGTCCTTTTTACCAATGGTTGGCACTAGAGCATTATAATCATACCCATCCATTCATCYATCAGTCCCTCTATCCATCAATCCATCTTTTGCTTATTTGATGTTGGGTTGTGTAAATAACACGTCAATGCAGGAAAATTGTTTTTTCACCAAGACATACTGTAGCATTACAGCAGACAAAATCTCAGTTTGTCTGTCCATGTCTCGCTTCATCCTGTCACTTGTGAACAAATATCTTAGAAACATAAATCCTACATTTGAGGCTCATTCCACAAACCAATGGAGCATTACACCTTTTCCCAGTTGAGAACAATGGTCTCTGAGACTTGGACCCGTTTTGTAAATGAGCTTGAAAAATTTCCTGTAATTATTGGATCTACTTGCCATCCATCCATCAGACCTGGGAGTAGCAACAGCCTTAGATGAGGCCCCCAGACTCTTCCAGCTCATCTAGTAGAGGCTGCTCTGAGATAGTTCTAATCGAGCCATGAGATATGCACTGATGCCTCTTCTAAGAGGGGCCCTGTCTGAACCACCTCCCACATCATATTTGGTTGTGGCTATACTTCATTCTGGAAAAATGTTCAGAACGCATCCCATTTAGATGACACAAACCACCTTGCATATGTTTGTGTGCAGAGAACATTTAGTAGTTTTTCACTCAAGACAAAAGTACATAATATGTAGTACATCTGGACTTTCTGGTTTTGGGAGACATACAGTATTTCTTAAGAAACAAAACAATACTATTACCACACCTAATTTTAGCCCAGTATTTGGACAATTTACTGGGTTAGCTGTATACAGTATGTGTCTTGGACTGGGCCGACAAGAAAAGTTGTGGATGTACATTCAATGATAAATTTTCAAATGATAAATGCAAATGTTATAAACAATGATCTCACTCCATCTGTTCACAACTGGATTGCAAGTTGGGCCTAACTCTTTCAAATGACCAAATTTTTTGCTCAATGGGCCTCATGCAAGAACATGTTCATATTCTTATCCTAAATTTCTCTTACTTTTGTTTTTATGAAGGTTTCATACGAACATGCCACATCAGATTCAACAAACTCTTCTATCTTCAGGAAAAGTGTAAATGAGCTGCGTAAACTGAAGAATTTCACCTGTTCGTATCCAGCTGCTCGTGCACGCGGAGAGGTTATTTACATAATTACCACCCTCAAAACACCATATAAGGATATACGTTTCCTGCCCCACCTACGTGTCCATTCATGAATGACATCGCAATGTAAAAACGAAGAATTTTACGAGATCGGAGATTGAAGTCCTGCTCTCTGAGATCGAGAAAAGAAAATCTGTTCTCTTTAGCAGCGTCATGTGGAATCAAAGGAGCTGCTTAAAGGAATGAAATGTGCTGTTAATGTCGTATCTCCTGTGGGTCGTTACAGTCACAGAAATAAAAATCTAATCATATTCATCTCTCTTACAGCTCTGGTTTTTCTTTGGTCAAATATTTTTAATTCAAGTGTAAACACATGTGTTACATAGTTTTCATTCATTCAGAAGAGCAGTCGCGTACCGCAACCCCCCTGAC
>NW_013952505.1:821195-823231 GCF_001266775.1 Austrofundulus limnaeus | reverse complement strand
CCACCACCACCCGCCTGGCCGTCTCCACCCTCCTGGCCGTCGCAAGTGACAGATGCGGTTCTGAAAAGACGCATTTTAAAACCTCTCCAAACTTCAATTGATGCATACAGTAATTTAAGTTGTTTTATAGTTTGTGATCTTCATATTAATATTGTAGTGTTATACAATAGCATTAAAAACCAATTTAATTTAATCTAATCAATTTATGTCGTTAAAATCTAATTCCAGTTCAAACAGAACAACTTATTGTCAACATAATTATGGAGTGTGATTTATTTTCAACTCGATATATTTTCTAAATAACGAAATATAAAAATCTTAGTGAAGAAAACCCGTCTGGATAACAGCAGACTGACTGCTCGTAAAATTTATGACAGGTCTGGACCACATTTTGTTCGTATCTGAAAAAAATCTTAGATTACGAAAACATTGGTGAATGCCACAAATTATCCTAAATCACTCGTACGCACAACTTAAGAACAAATCTGTGTGTATGAACGGTTCTTGCAAAAGGGCCGTTATCTCTAAATTTAACAGGAATATAGACCTTTTGTGTTTGCAAAGTTTTAATAATTGTGGTGATGAGCTTGAATTGAGTTCAGTCCAGGAATTAACCAGCTGTAGTTGTGCAGGGGTTAGATAATGAAACTGAAACACCTGTCACTTTAGTGTTGGAGGTTTCATGGCTAAATTGAACAGCCTGGTGGCCACTTCTCATTAATTGCACTTTGCACCAGTAAGAGCAGAGTGTGAAGGTTCAATTAGCAGGGTAAGAGCACAGTTTTACTCAAAATATTGCAATGCACACAACATTATGGGTGACATACCAGAGTTCAAAAGAGGACAAATTGTTGGTGCGCGTCTCGCTGGCACATCTGTGACCAAGATATCAATTCTTTGTGATGTRTCAAAGAGCCACAGTATCCAGGGTTATGTCAGCATACCACCAAGGATGAACCACATCCAACAGGATTAACTGTGGATGCAAGATGTCTGAATGAGATGTTATGGTCTAAAACCAGGTGTTTCAGTTTCATTGTCTAACCCCTGTGCATCCAAATATTACCTCCTGAGAGTTTTAGTCAGTCCAGAGTTTCACAAGACATTTTGCTAAAATAACAGAGAAATTAACATGTGCAAACATAGGCAAATACCATCCTTTGCTTTTCAGCAGCAAGAGATAATCAAAAAGAAACATTTGTACCCACTTGGTAACAATCTTGGTGTTTCTGTTTTTCTTTTATTTTTTAACAGAAAGTCAAAAACAGCCACATCAGCTGTAGCTTTCTAAAAGCACTGAAGGCCAATGCACAGTGGGTGCCTGTGAGCGTGTAGCCTTTGTGTATGTTGGTGGTGTTTTGACAGCAGACAATTATCAGTGACCATGGAGGCTGTGTCACATAGCCTTGAGGTTATCACTCCAATGAATAGCTACAGTTTTTTGTGCTTCTGAGACACTCTTGCTGTGCCTTCGGGAATCTTTCCACTCAATCGAAACAAATAGTTTCACACTCGCCCCCTCCCCCGCTAAAACTGAACTTCATTCACATCTACTAATGGATGTTTTGCCAGCCAAAGATTTCTAGTGATGCTTTCTTTGAGCGTTGCTGTCTGTAGCAGATCTTTAAAAGGCACTGGAAAATCAGCAAGGACACTTCAATGGTCATTGTTTCATGCTGGGTGGTACACCAGGGGGCCGCAAAATGTTTTCCCTCCGGTGATGCCAGCTCGGCACTAAAGGCTACTACTGTTGTAGAGCGTAGAGGAATGTTAGGCATTTTATTATTTGCTGCCAACCTCTGTGGGAACCAGCACTCTCTGGCTGTTTTGGGGGGGTGGCATTTGTTGAGGCCACGGTATAAACACAGACCCACCCCACTGATTAGGGAGCTGGGATGCATTCATTGTCCACTTTCGGGTGTGGGAGAGAGTAAGAACACGGGAGGGATTTGGAAAGAAAGAGTGTATATGTGATGTGTGTGTGTGTGTGTGTGTGTGTGTGTGTGTGTGTGTGTGTGTGTGTGTGTGTGTGTGTG
>NW_013952505.1:800592-821155 GCF_001266775.1 Austrofundulus limnaeus | reverse complement strand
GGGTAACGCTCAGGTTACCATGACCGTGAACAGGTCGAGCTGAATGTGGTATTCTCCGACATTTTTTACCGTATCACCTTTCACCCAGTTTGTGGATGGAGCAACCATAAATTCCTTAGGCATTACCAAAACCAGCACTGTGTCATAGTTTCATAGCCCATGGTCCAAAAGCACAGTTATGATCTATTTGCTGTTTTTGTCACAGAGAATTCCTTTTTTGGCATTTATTTATTTATTTATTTAAACATTTAAACTTCACAGAAAAATGACGTTGCATCCTACATTTAAAAATGCCAAATTATCCACATGAGCAGCTCCATTCAGCCAAGCATTTAAATCTTGTTCAGTTTTTTATTTATTTATTTTTTGTGGAAGCTGCGAGCCACTCATCTCTGAGCAAAACTGTCTTGACTGCAGATACATCGCAACCTGCAGTTTTGATCATGAGTTATTCCTATTTGAAAATAGTGGACTATTAATGGGTGCTCTTTGAGACCTGACAGTTCATCCTCTGCATCAAAAAAAAAAAAAAATCCCTGATTAAAAAGCAGCTTGTTTTGTTAAACTAGAAACCAAAGCTGTCTCAGAGCTCCAGAGTGTAATTCCATTAGTTACTCTTTCTAGTTCCATTGTCACTGTCTGCTCCGGAGGGTAATCCATTAACAGTTAACAAGTGTGTGTGTGCTTAAAGGTACTTTTACCCCCATTTAAATCTAACCCCGAATCTGTGATCTGTAAACCCAAACCATCCTGGCATGTTTTCACCTTCTTGATACAACAGGAAGTAAAGCAGTCCTTTTGTATTTTGTTATGGAGTGAATGAGTCATTCAGGTTTGTACCATGCTATGTTATTGATACTATCTATTGTACTGTGWTGAATAGGAGAATGGATTGTCTAAGTTTTATTCTACTCTAATACCACATGTGAGTTGTTCCTAATTACCTCAGTCACTTTCSTCCCTGTGAAATGAGTTCATGTCTGTGAGCCAATGACCTAGGAGAAAAGCCTTTGCCTGGGGTGATCTTTGTTCTAAAACAACTGTGAACAATTGTACTCATCCAATCTCAGATCTACATCTTGTTGCTGCAGATTTGGTTCACAGATCAGGGTCAGACTCAACTATTTGATTCTTTTTTAAATGAGTTTTACAGTTATAAATTTATAAAAAGAATACATTTTACAAACAAGAATTGGATGCAAGTTTTATATATTTTTTTCTTTAAAGGGGTGGTATTTTGCAAAATCAACTTTGTTAAGCTTGATGTTATAATGTTATTCTGTTGTCAAAAACATACCTAGAGTGTTGCTTTAACTGTTTGAGAAACCCTTGAATCTACTGTGGASCTGCCTAAACGCTTGCTGGTACAAAGCACCACCTATTTACACAAAACTCCTCCCTCGAGCTCAGTCCCCAGCAAAGCTCCCGCCCCACAAAGCACTTCTCCCTCACGCCTCCACCAGACTATCGACAGGAGAAATATGTCTTTACAAATTACTATGATTTCATAGCAAAACGTATCTTTAAAATGATTGATGTTTGTTATTTCATTGCAAAACATAGTTTCATGAAAATCTATATACTTTTACTGTAGTTTCTTCACAAAAAGTAGCTTGACATTGCTGTATGTGTATAAGAGGATAATTGGGAGATATACTGTGTTACTAAGCTGAGGCGTCTTGTAAGAGCCACTGTACTCGCTCCAGTTCTTTAGAAAACACACTTTTGTGGGATCATTACAGTAAAGTTCAAAGGTATCTTGAGTTGTCATTTTCTGAAACCGATATTATGTTGCTTCTTTTATTTTTTACAACAAAATACAACAGTCCTACAAAAAATTGTAAACAGCATGAAGCGTGATGACATGCTGAAGTGGGTGTGTCAGTAATGGAAGGATTTTCTTAAAGAGACAGAGGCCGAATTCAAGGCTATGATGCAAAGTCACATTTATTTTTGATATTTACAGCATTCTCACAACTGAAGGTGATGTAGTTACTTAACAGTTTTATTTATTGAAAATACATTAAACACCTGTACCCCCCCACCCACACACTCCATAAACTGCAAATTGTTCCATGTTTCAAAACTGGGTTTGTGCCCAGAAATCAACCAATTTAAATTAACTCTACCAATTCTGTCATAAATAGTGGTCAAATATCACAGCAACATTATACCAGAAAGTGTTTGATGGAAGTATAACTTGGTAAGAGATATTTAACCAAATATTACTGGAGGTGTGTAGATTTAGCCTGCATGCTGATCCTGTGTTAATGAGAGGAAATTCACAATAATGCACATGCTCCCAGTTTTTGTCGTGTAACCATTCCACTCCAAAAAAGAACAGGCCTGAAATTATACATATTCACACCCATGATAAATGGATATAAACATYTGATTGCAATTTCTGATGCGCTTCTGTCAGATGTTAAACAGTTAAAACAAAAACACAGAGAAACAACCGCAATGTCGAATGAGTAAGCCTTGGGTCATCACATTWTGATTCCACTTCCTTGTACAAACCACATGCAGGATAAGTGTAGCAAAGTTTATGGCCTTATAAAGAATGGACTTTGAAAAAAAAAACTTTACTATGAGGGGCTGCTTTATCATAATTGTGCTTTTGTCAGGAAGGCTGATCAGCAGCAGCTAATGCAGAGTGTGAACTTTTGTTGTYCACGGAAACACATCAGCTCTGCAGCACCTTTTGCTAAACTTGTGACTTTTAAAGGTTGACTCCAAACACCAGCTTTGTTGACTCAGCGCCTGTCCGTGCATTGGGACACAGATAGTGGGTAAGCTAACTGCCTGTTGTTGCCAAAGGAACAAATCCTGCCCACGATGACCTCACTTATTGGTGTCCGCTGGTGAACTTTGAACAGCTATGTCATTTATTTGATCTGTGTCTCATCGGCATTTCCTTTCATAAGTTCCTCCCCTCGGCCAACCTCCCTCTGTCCCCACACTTAACATGTTTTCTCTCCCTATCAAAAGGAAATCCTATCCCGAAACCCCTTGTTTCCCTTCATAACCTTTCTTGCCACTGCTTTTGTTGGGCTCCATTGTGTGTTTTCCTTCGTGAAATCATTACCACGTCAGTCTGTTTCTAACTCTATTTTTCCCAAGCTTGCATGATGGGCATTATCCAAGAGTGAAGACCCAAATGAACACTTTCATTTATCTTGACCCTCACTGTGTAAGTGCTATTTTCAAACTTGTCTATGAATATTTAAAAATAATTGTTTTAATAGCTGTGAATATATGTACTTTTACATTTTCCCTGTGCAGTATGGTAGATTATATACATGMAATCATTAAAGCTGCCATAAAATAAGATTTTCTGTTTGCACATCAACATCATCTGGTTGCTGCAGCAATCAGATGATAATCATCAACGCTGGAGAGTCACGTCTGTCTTACGCCCTCCTCCCGCTCAGCAGATACCTTTGCCCAGCTGAAAGTGACTCATTCATATCTCATGACTGCTTTCCAATGAAACTTGTTGTTCCCGGCTGCAGTTTCCGGGAAGCAGGCAGAATGGTGAATTATACCATCACACCACAGCAGGCTCCAGGGAGCAGGGCTGACATAAACAAATACACAGAGGACAAACTGTACATACTAATGGCCTTAATTGCTTGTCAAACAGACATTGATACAGCGTGGCCACTGACTCGTTCCTTTCTAAACTTGCAAGTAGTAGATCTTCTTTAAAGACAGAGAAGATAAATAAGTCTGCTGCTGTTTTTACCCCTGACAGTAGAAGAAGTATGACAGTCGTTCTAGCCCAGTCCATACATGGAAGTGTCCTTAGATAAAACGTTGAAGCCCACATTTCCTCAAACGTGTCCATCCAGTAAGTCACCATGGATAAAAGCGTCAACTCAATGGACCAATAATGTGAGATTTACAACTCAGTGTTTTGTCTTTGTTCCCATTATCTGCTGAAGAAAATGCCTGCCTGCTGTTGAAAGTAATCAAAGGTTAAAGGTAAATAGTTGGCATGTTGTGTGAAACCATTATCCACCCCCCACCCCAAAATTAGTTCAGAAAATAAATGTATTGTGTCATTTCTGTCACTGTAACAGTATTGTCAGGCTTTGGTTTAGTTTTTGAAGTGGACTCCCATTGGGTTTTGATAAATTTCAAACAGCATTTGAGAATGTCCAGACAGTTTCAAAACATACTAGGTCTCAGGCCATTGAGTTGTGATGCAGGATCATGTGTTCAAAATTTGCACATTTTGTGTTTTTTCTTTTTCTCTTTGTCTATGTATGCACAAAAACTGGTGTGTATTTTTTGCATTTTCTTCAGTGTAAATTCAAGAGAAAATTAGCATTTTTTTGTTTTTGTGTCTCAACCAACCTTCAACAGCTGCATTTCAGTGAGATACTACATTTTTTACTTAGCAACACTTAAGCAATTCTAATAGTACCATTGCTAGAAGAGAACTTGCTTGGTAATGCTCGTACATATGAACAAATCACATCATATTACGTCTCTCAACAGTCCCTATTGAGTCAAGAAGATGCAAGTTCTGAAAAAAATCTAACAAGATTTAATAATATACTTTTAATAATATAATTTGTGCTTGGTAGATTATTTCTTTATCGCATCAATGCTTCTTGGTAATAAATCTTATATATGATTGGCAGCACCCAGGGGTGACCAGAAGCTCACAACAAGTCAATAACAGCAGCAAAATAAACTGTTTAGCAGAGAAGATTTGGCAAATGTTTCATGTGTGCAACCCACATATTCAGCTGCCCATCCCAAAAATGCATGTTCCTTACACATGTGGCACCATTTAAAAGGGAAATTAACAGGCTTTCCACTGGTGTATGATTTATTGCAAAAATGCATTGTTACTACAAAGAAATAATCTACCAAACACAAATTTCCTTACTTTTTGTGCTAAGTTTAGTTATGTGAATTGTAAACTGACATATTACAGCTGGTACAAAAACAAAAAGAATGAGCCTAACTCAAATGGTTTTAGGAAATGTGCAGAGAGTTCCTGCAGTCTGAAAGCGCCTAGTGACTACTGGCTATTTCAACATTTAAACCTCTTCATGCAATTCTGTTCAACTAAATTAGACCATTTTAATATTTTKTGACACTGCGCTGCTGCCCCTAACAAGCACTGAGCTGGGGACCAAACTGTTCAGCACAACAACCTGATGCTAATAACGAAGAATGTGAGAACTCGTCTGTGATCACCAGACCTTACAACAAGACAGGAACCATGAAGCTGCAGCTGCAAGGTGACACGAGAAGACAGACAGGCTGGTTGGCAGACAGACTAGCTGGCAGACTAAAGCAGACAGGGAAACAGACAGACAAACAGGACTGGGGGGCAATGCCCCCGAGTGCAATGACACGAGTCAGTGCCTCCCAACCACACAGCGCACAGAACAAGGCAGACTGAGCAGGCAGGAGGGGAGCGGGCGGCTTTGAAACAACTGAATATAGACACAGTGCATCCCGCTCACCTCAAACACACAGCCTGTAATGACTGGAGACATAGCTGCCTTCTCTAGGGAGAAAAACAGAGGGGGGTTGAGGGGGGTAAGGGGGAGGCTCAGAAACATCTCTTCCACCAACAAACCTTAATAGCTTGGGCTGAATATACAACAGCAGAGGCAACAACAACCCAAATAAGCTGTGGCAGCTCGTGGGGCACCTGAGCAAGTTCTTAATTGATCATCCTTGGCTGGAGAGACTTCTCGCTCCTCGTTTCCATCCAACACATGCATACTACTGTCACATGTTTGCATTCTGGCTATTCTTAGTGCTGCTGTGCGTTTTACTGCTGGTATTCTAGGCTCAGATGCTTCAGCTGTGAATATATTCCAAAAACATTTATTCATAGAGTGCATGTTGTCTATCTGACATGAAGTTGTTGTATTATACAAAACTTACAGACACGGATGAATGTGTTGGTACCTTTACAGCTCACTGAAACAATGATTCATTTCTCATGAGAAGTGATTCTGTTAAAAGCAATTGTCTAATGTAGTATGTAATAAATTAAGCAAAATAGGTGAAAAGGAATTATTTGTTGTTTAGTAATGACAGATCTTTCTGTACCCTTAAAATGTGCTACATTTGTGCCACCAGCACATTTAATGCTTAACTATATATTCTTAGGCTATGAATTTTTTTTCTTGTGTGTTTTACAAATCTTACTGTTTTGTAACTTCTGCCTCTTTGTGCAGGACTTTAATTTGAAAGGCATGCTTTGATTGGATGAAAAAGGCCAGTCTTCTTGGCCAGATTGGCTGTTTCGTTTRTACACAACTTGAGTTGCGAGAGCAGAGATGGTGCAAAGCGTAAGCAGTTTTTCAGGATTGAGCATTTGCCAGAACACTGTTGAGCAAGGCTGTGTCAGATTTGAATTCACACGCTTCAAATTACTGTTAGTTCAAATATATATGTGTGCTCAAATCAGTGTCTTTGTATGCGCGGATTGGTCAATCAAGTCGATGGAACAAATGCAACGCCATTCGAAAGAGGCTGTTACTGTTTGCATTATAGTCATGTTTCAAACTGTTTGACCCTTCATAAGTATCAAAGATGACTTCAAGTTTTCCATTAGCCTTTCCGTCTATTTAAATGTAACACACATACCATTGGGTAGGTTGGTTTTACTGAATGCACRCAGAATTAATTGTGGAGCAGAAAAACAAATGCTAGAGCTGTCTGAGGAGCTTAGAAAGAAGATAAATTCATAATAAAGATAAAGGATACAAGACGGATTTCATTTGCCAATATTATTTTAAAGAAATAAGGTTACTGAGTATGTGTCCAACCTCACAGGATGTGGATGCAAGAGTAACTGCAACCCCATATTGATCAGCTGGATAGTGCAGAAGGTAGAAAAAAAGCCAAAGAAACCATCCAGAACCACTCAAGTTGAACTCCAAGGTACATTGCTTTCTATTTGCACCGTCTTTTGCATTCTCAATCATAATGGGCTCCAAGAAGATTCAGAAGAGCTCCACTGTYGATAGAAACACAGGAAAAAGCCACACTGGAATTCACTAAAATGCGTGTTGCTGAGCCCCACAATTTCTGGGAGTGATAAGACAAATAATAATAATAATCCTAATAAAAATGGACCTTCATGGCCAGTCACATCAGTTATTTTGTTGATTATTGTGGAAAGACACCAACCAATTTATCTACCTCTGTGTTTCTGGGGCCCAGCTTTAAAGCAAGACAGGCAGTGAAGACATGTCTGACATTAGCCTGAAGCCTGCTGTCCTATTGTGAGAATTAATTAACAGCCATGGCAGATTTTAGCACAGTTATTTGGGACTTTCTGTAGGTAGGTGTGATGAGTAGGTCAGTGGGGAGCGACACGGCTGGGTGTCATGTCATCTCATGCTATCAGCCAGTGACAGCCACTCGGAGCCACCTCYGTAAGCATGCTGATCTCAACGGAACCTGCTGACCAGCACAGTTAGCGTTCCCCTCCCTTTACAGCTGTCTAATCCGGGAATTTAACAATGCTCGTCGGCCTCCCAAACCAGGGATCAAATTCTCTCGGTTGACAGTGTGTTAGCTCAGGCAAAACATGCAGACCCAGCCCGTGCCCACCCACAAAGCTGAGCAGCTGAAATTCACACACTCACACCCTGACACTTTGCTCTGCAGCCACACGCAACACTGAGTAACAGAGGGATGCTAATGGGAGCTCCTCTTCGATTTTGTTTCCAGCTAGGTTTCTCCGTCTCTTCTCCTCCTGTTCATTTGTGTGTGTTTTTCCACATCCTCACCCTGCTAACCGTTAGAAATAAATTCACACCAGTTGAGATGTCAGGTCTTTAACTCGCATTGTGTCTCCTGACATTGAGGGAAAAGGTGAGAGGAGTGTTTGCACAGGAGGCGATGGGGTTTAAATCAAAGACGAATAAAGATGGGGGAACAGGAACACATCCCAAAATGCAATTAGATCACACAGCAGTTTGAAAGCAATGCAATTAGAGTGTGTCATTTTCAAGTTTTATTTTGCTGGTTTAAGTCGTCCACTCTTCCAGTTTTAGCTTTTTTTTTTACTTCAGGCTATCACAAGGTCAGATAGAAGAGATGCCCTCCGCTTGTGTCAGAACCTCTCAGCTGTGTGAGGTAATTACTGGTGTCCTTTCTATTTGATGTGAAATGGGGAGGGTAACCTTTAGTGTTTGCCTGTTAGCCCCCCCCCCCATCCCCCCTCAGCACTCCTGCCCTCGATTGCTGCCACCTCCGTCCGTTCCACTCCGCTCCTGGGAGTATGAATGGTAAACAGGAGGCTCACTTTGTAGGAAAATGTGAAGTGTGTTTGAGTGCCAGCTGGTGCCCTGGGATTAGTTAAACATCTATTGGCCAAATGGCGCCCTGTCATTGCTGTGAAGCGAGATGACACTGTTTGATGGGACCTGCTGTCCGGGGGAGGACAGGGAAGGCATCAGGATACATGCTTTGGTCTTATTTATAGCTTCAGTGCTCTGCCGTTGGAGTTGGGACTTCAATGGCAGTACGTATGAGTACAATGTGACATTTATTGATTTGAAAGGGAAAATTTCATGGACAGATTTTTAATACAGTTTTCACATTTTTACATGGTATTAGCTAAACCAAATCACAGCCAAACCATTTTAGTGTTACTTATTTTCCAGTTAAACATTTTAAGACAGTATAACCAGGTTATGGTGAAATGTGTGAAATTATCATAATTAACCCTGTTGAATTATTAAATGAGCATTTTTGCACAAATAATCCATTCATCCATCCATCCACCCATCCGTCAACCCACTCATCCATCCATCCATCCATCCATCCATCCATCCATCCATCCATCCATCCATCCATCCATCCATCCATCCATCCATCCATCCATCCATCCATCCATCCGTCCATCCATTCATCCATCCATCCACCCATCCATCTATCCATCCACACACTCATCCATCCATCTATTTATTCTCCCAGAGGATCCCAATGTATTCCCAGTCCAGAGAGTATATTTAAATCCCCAAGGATTCTCCAATAACAATTTACTGTCTCCAATTACAATCAATTAAGTATGGATTATTACAAGTTCCAAACGAGCACTTGTAATATTTTCCATTTTTTTACAGCACATATTTTCAGATTGCATGTCATAATTACATTACAGTTGATAAAAATCAATGCCATCAACTGGCACTGTGGCTTCAGTAGATCTAAAACATAAAGAACACTTTCCTTTCCACCAAAGCAATGAGTTGGTCATCCAGAGCAACATATTCAGCCACCTGTAAAATGTTTTACCTTATCAGTGTCAGGTGGAATCTCTTTGGAAGAGAGTTGTTTAGCTGTGCTTGCTAAAAGATTAAGCTAAGCTGTGTACTCAGCTGATTTGGGAATTTAAAATCCTATTTAATTTGGTGGTATTGAATAGAGCTGTCACTAATACCTAGAGAAATATGYAAATTTGATAACTTTGCAAATATGGACTGAATTGCTTTGATTTTGTATTGTAAGATAGTTCTACACACCTTAAATAGGTTGTCACATTACATCACAGCAGCAGCTGCAATTGTGGCATGGCTGCTGTAAAAACCAGAGACAGTGAAAGTGAAATCAGAAGGAATGTGTGGTCAGCTGTTCAACGAAAAAGTTGTTGCTAGGAATCTAAATTTGATRCTTGAGATCGGTTCGGAAAGTCCCTAAAAACTGCTTCAGGGACTTCTGGACTGGCCCCAGGGTCTCTTTTAAGTTCTCACCAGGTGACAGAGCTCCTCCCATCTCTTTTTCTAAATGATGTTTTGGCTTTTTGGTTACTTTGTTGGTGTTAAATTAACATAAAGTGAGCTGTTTGCCTGCAGGGAGTGTGCTCACTTTTTGTCCAAACAGCAGCTGATGATAAAAATAAAATTACAAGGCTTTATAATTCAGTTTTCTACTTTGCAACCCTTTTTATAGACTAATGCAAAAGTTCTGCTTCTGCTTACTGTAAGTACAGCTAATCTTAAGAAGACATATTTGGATTAAACCTTATTAATGTATGCTAATTTCAGAATCAATTAGCTGCAAGATCTTTGCACAGTATTCAGGTGAAAGTACACAGAAAGAGAACATGAGTCAGCGTCCACAGTCAGTGTGAGCTCTCGCCTCATGATCTTACAGTAGCGTGAGCTCAATGTGAGGTCATAGGGCTAAGAAATGATTCATTTTGTAATGTGAGCTGAAATAATGAAGTAAATTTTGATGAAAAACCACAGCATCTGTGTGGTATAAAACTGAGATTTAAGGGCTGATGATTTGCTCTTTTTGGCAACAGATCAAATCTTACAGTCAGGATTGAAAGTGGACTAAAATGCCTTTTGGATAGAAAGCAGCTCTTTAAAAGCTGAGATTGCAGACACATTTTGTTTATAAAAATACTAGGAATAAAATAAATCAGAAAAAAAGCCTAATGCATATTGCCTGCTGGTCTTCACAACAGCTTTTGAAACTAATGTCATTCTATGTTGAGAAAATAAACCACTTTAGAGTGATTGATCAAAATTCAAGCATGCAATATTTTACTAACAAACAGACAATCGTATGCGCACACATTTACATTATCACCTGCCTTTCAGTGGCAGATAATAAAAAGATTCTGCTAAACTGTCAACCTGCAGAACTGTCTGTTTGTTAGGTAATGTAAGATTCCTGAGAGGATTACCAGCCAGGACTTGTGATTACTTGCTCTTATGAGAGCTCATGCCACAGGCAGAGCACTGAGACTCCAACATGGCCTGTAGCTGCTAATTAGACTAACAACAGTCCCACTATCAGTCTTTGATGAGTGGCTTTAATTGGCCGAGCAACAATTGCGAAAAAAGCCTCATGGCCATAAAAAAAAAAAAAAAAAAAAACATCTGCGAGCGGTGAAACTCCTCAGTCTGCTGCCTGTAAAGTAAAGAATTACACACGGCTGCATTCAGTGTAAACACTGTAATAAAATAGCCCCGGCATTCTGCCGGAGCCCATCTGTCACTGCAGCTCCTGCTATCATGTCAGAATGTTGTGTAACATTCCTGACATACTACCCTATAGGAACCTCCATGTGAGCACGTTCAAGTGCATCGTGTTGCAACTCGCCAGGTGTTTGACAAGTCGGCCGGTGTTTTACATCTCTCCCAAGCACCTTCATCAAGTGTATTATGCCAGCCTCTGAACACTCCACTCCCCCCACTCCAGCTGAACAGCCCCGGCTTATCTAACCGATCCCTCTCACTCATCAGTCTGTGCACCTTGTGTTTGTGTTGCTGTTTTTTTTTTTTTTCATTCTTGGTGAAACAGCTGTGGAGAAGGGAGAGGCGCTCATACATGCAGCAACACCTACATATCTGAGATGCCTAGCAGGACTTATCATCGTAGTCTATTGTAAACACACACTCACACAYGCACACGAGCTGATCTCTGTGCACATGCCAGACAAAAGCGGAGGAACTCCTGCCTTATCAACTCCAAACAAAACATGGCAGCAGGAAAACACTGCAGTGACTGATGGGATGACATGAAGCAGGGGGCTCGGTTGGGTAATCCTACTAGGTCCGGTAGAAGGCTTCTTTATTTTTATCACTCGCCACCAAAGGTTGAGAGGTGGGCAAACCGTGCACTGATGGAAAGTCTATTAATTTCCCTTTGAAACGGTGCCACATTAAGGAACATTTGGGGGATGAACAGTGAAACTGAGTGTGTGTGTTATGCACATGAATAATTTGACAAATCTTCTCTGCCAAAGAGTTTATTTTATTGTTGCTATTGACACTTGTTTTGAGCTTGTGGTACCCCAGGTGCTGCCAGTCACAGTATGAGATTTATTGCCAACAAGCATTGTTACAACAAAGAAATAATCTACCAAACTTTGTTTTATCAGTTTATATAACCATTATTCAAGTCAACCTGATTCAAGATAGCTGCCATAGCTAACTTACGTTAGCAAACACACAATGTAAATTATTAACTCAGATAATTTTGCAACTATTGAGCAGTGATGTGCAGATTAATACTGAAACATCTATACCTCTTATACCAGATCTTCGTGCTCTATAATCAATTCTCAGATCACACTATCCATACTTTTGATACCTCAGTCATCTCAGGTAATATATCGTTAACATCATTTGAAGTGTTATTTTCGTGTTAACATATTCATGTAAAGTGAATTAAGATGCAAGTTTTCATTTCATAGTATTTCTTGATAATTAAATAATGTATTTTAATGTTTTCTTTACTTATTTTCTTTTTATAGTGTTTGAAACATTTTTTTCATATATTTTGTATGATTGTGCCCCCTGATTGTGTTTTCTGTATAGTAAATGATGCCACTGTCTCAATATACATTTGAGTTTAAAATAAATAAATGAATAACTCTCAATCTTACTCTGTCTTGTATTCTTTATGAAGCTATGGTTTGAAATACACTACTTTTTTAGATTTAGGCACATTTGACAAAGTATCCGTATTGGATCGGTTTCTCCAATACCTAGCATCAAATCGGAAAGGAAATTGGTAGTACTGAATATCACTAATATTAAGCTAAAACTTGATGTGGTAGTAGCAGAGCATCGTCCTCAACACATACTCTGAGTGCCATACATTATGTAAGAGCTTTGCTTAAAACGTTTGCTGTCAAGTCAAGCCTGGAGATGCGAGTGTAGGAACCATTCTGTGATAACTTGATGACACAGGTACCAGTAACATGGGGCACAACACTAGATTACTGTGGATGGTGCCAACCAGACATGGAAAAAATCCGTGCAAAACTGACATTTACAAACACCAGAGAGGCAGCCGGTATGGAAACAAACTTTTCAAACAACAACTATAATGTTCTGGACTTCGGTACATCTACGTATGATGGTGCTGCAGYTAAAGCAGCCACAGAGCTAATTTCTTAGAAGGGTGTGGCCTCAACATTTCTGATCAGTGACTTTTGTCATGGATTGATTGCTGCATAATAACTGTATAAAGTTTATTGATTTTACCAAATGTTTATTGTTGTTTGATATTTATTAGACCATTGAAAATATAATGTGTAACATTATGTGCCTTTATGGCATCATGGGAGTATTTTCTTGATGTTCAAAATTCTCTAGACAAAGTACTTGGTAGATGTTGAAGACAGGTTGGTTGTATATTTAAGACTGATGATGAAAATTTATTTATCAAAACTAATGGTCGTCTAGTTTTGTTTACACAACAAACATGCAGTATTTACATTATTTCAAATTTGACTTTGTTTTCATAATGTGTTAAAGGTTTTTCACCTGAAAAGAGACCTGGAGATGATCTGTAAAAATGTGACCTGAAAATAAATAAAGAAATTAAGAAAGGAGGATTGTTTGGTCATTGAGTAGAATCTATCCCTTCCAAAGCGGGGAAGCACAGTAAATTAACTTGACATTCGCTGTTTAACAAAACATGTCTTAAACCCCTGGGCAGATTTAAATGAAACTCAAAATAAGATTATCAAAAATTGGTATTTTGGTCACAAAAATTCAGATTTCAGTGAGACTGCAATGTCCTGTTTTCTCACATTTTTAAATGCCAACTCACTCAAAAAAGCTAAATGTTTGCATGGATTTACTTAAATAAATTATGTCAACAAGTTCTACTCAACTGAAGTGAGTAAATCTAAAGCAATTTTTTCATTTACTTTATAAGTTAATGTGAAATTTTGTGATAGATTTACTCAATTCAGTTGAGTGGAACCTGTTGACACAATTTATTTAATTAAATCCAATGCATTTATGCATTTTTTACAACAGCAACAGCTAAGGCAGAAATTCCCTTAAACACCATTCAAGGAGGGAGTGGAAGGACAGCGATTTGCATGTGAGTTCAGGAACTCGCTGCACCTCAGAYGGCTAAAAAAAACTTCACTAAAAGAAAGAAAAAGATGAGTAAACTTACCTCTTTTCACAAAATTTATATTTAACCACAACTTGACCATCTACTTGTCGAGATGTACAGGGTGCTCTGGGGAAATTATACCATTTACTCACTGCACTCATTGGAAACATAGACGCTGCCTCAGTAAAAATATCACAACTGCAAAAGGCTATAATATTGCAATTACAATTGGTTAGGGAATTCAGCAGTAAAATGATAATGGCTTTCCATGGCAGGCATGGCAATAAAGACATTTGCAACCACATTATCTACACCTATTGATATTTTTTGTCATTACTTTCCCAGCTAATTTCAAGTCAGCTTTTCTATAGGGTTCCTATTGATTTAGTATGAAAACAGAAGCGATATGAAGTGATATGGATGTATTAAGTATTGTGACTGAGGTCAGCAGCGCTGTTTGTTTGCAGCCTCCATTTTCATCCCATTGTCCTCCCGTGGGACGGTCAGGCTGAATGGGGCTTTTTCTTTAGCTGTGATAAACTTTTGGCCTCAGAGTATCTCCTCCTTGTGCAAACACGCCAACCTTGGCCCACCATTCAGCAAAGAGCTGACGCTGTGTATGTTAGGTGATGTGGCAGATAGCACTCATGGGGAAGTTTGAGGAAGAGAAACATTTTTTGATAAAACCGACCGGGCACATTCAGCACTCTTGCTTTTTAATGGCTCTATTTCGAGAAATGGGGTCAATGCATCCTGTGCTCGGGGAACTTCGTTTGCTCTCAACCCAAAATACGACCCAAGTTGCTTCCTCCAGGTGAACATCGTTACCCTAAACCAAGCCATGTCGGGGCACGCCGCTGAGCATTTGTCACAAACTGCTCAAGCAGTGGCTGGTTATTATTTATGGAGCCTCATTGTTGATGCTCGCTTCGGGCACCTGCAAGCAGTTTCATCAGGCGCACTCATCCCCGATCCTTTTATCAGACGTCATTAGCATCAGGTTGTGACCGATGTTCCTGAAATCTTGCTGCACTAACTGAGATCCTCTCTGAGGTGTTTTTTTTTCCTTCTTCTTTTTTTTCAAACCTCAATAAGGTAAGAGTTGGGAGCAGGAGGAGGGAGGGATGAGGGGAGCTTTTAGGGGGGGAGTGATTGCCACCTGCCACTTCATTCCGCTGCATTTTAATCTGGGGTGTCTGGAGGAATCTCGTTCCGCAAATGACTCCGGCAAAAGAACGACTACGTTGTGGGGGTKGGGGTGGGGATTCGAGTTGCTGATACCTTGTAACAAATCACCTGGATGTGAACTATTCACTTTCTAATGGGAATCCATATTCATCTTCCACTCCAAAAAGCTCTCCTGTGGGGATGCAGATGTGTGGCTGCTTTTATATCTTCTCCTTATCCACTTTTACCATCCATGTACCCTAATCAAAACCCCCACATATTTTAGGGYCTTACACCATCCTCTCACTCATATTGAATTTCTATTGCTCCACCATTGAGTTTATGGACCATCTTGGGGAATATTAATGACACAGCACAGAGTTACACATATGAATATGGAGATCAGCCACATTGTGCATACGCTCCCCTATGTAACAGGATTGATCTCAATCCCTAATGTCTTTTTTGACTGATGGCACCACCCATTTTCTCCTCACACTGCTCTTAATAATGCCCTTCCTCACTCCCATTATCTGTATTTAAAAGCAGAGATACCCCCCTCCCCCCTTAAAGGGTAGCTGTGAATGATAACGCTGCTTAACACAAACTCCTTCAGCTACTTCAATTCAATCTGTGGTTTAGATAAAGGAGTCAACTTCATGCTACAAGGGACCAAATTGAAGCTGTAACGTGCTTAGTTCTGGTGGTCCTCCTTCAACATACAGAATTTGCGTTTCCTTCAGGCAACTGAAGGGCACCTTCATGCCGATGCCATTTTCAGGAGCGGGCTGCTCTACGATTCAGAGACAAGATATATAGGATGAATTATTACAGTAAAGGGATTTTATTTATTAACTGGCCGGTAGACGTTGGGAGAACGCCAACTGTTTTTATTCCAKTCAGGGACCTATTATCTGTATTGTTGAAGGGCAGATAACTACTGTATGGCTGTATTTATGGTTAAAGACCACGCACCCACACAGTCTGAGTGCACTTTAGCAGGGAATTAGTCTGAAGATTATTCGTGGTCAACACAGTTGTATATCAGATGGTGACAGCAATAAAATGAGTACAGACAGGGGTTTGGTGTTTAAATAAGGGTAGAGATGCATGAGTTATTGTGCAGTTTTACCCTTGATTTGTTGTTCAATCTCATTGGTAGACAAACAGGGATTGTTTACTGAAGCCTCACCACGCAAAGACAAAGAAATCACTGCTTTGAAAATGTTAGTCAAAGTAGAAATTGACATTCAGAACATCTCCCAAGTAATAAATATGCTTAGTATGTCAAAACAGATCTGTGTTGGGGATTCTATTTCCTCTTTTGTTCGTATAACTCTTAATGTGGGCAAAAATTGAAGCTCAAACAATGTTTTTTCTTTAAAAATAACAATAGAAAAGAACAAACCTTTTTACTGATTGTGGTTAAATCCAGATTGCCTTTAATTTGGCTTAAATCTTCTGTTTGTGGATTGCAGAGGGTGTTTTGAATAAAGACAGATTATCACACTTTTTGTGTTTTGTGCCACATGTTGTGTGAAGTTTGGATTTAATCTAGTGTCAACATCAGGTCGGCCTTACCCACAACAAGAATATGTCCAATGTCCTTTCAAAACAACGCCAAAAAAGAAAACATCAGCTTTATCTGGCCTGTGTTCTCAAAGGGAACATTTGGTGCTCATGAGACGAATAAAATTAATCTATAGTGATTACAAGTATTTGCAGTTGCACCTGGCAGTCATGGAAWCATGACACATGGGTAAAAATATGGGTATTGCTCAGGTTTTAGAGYGGGTCGTTCAAGGATGATAGAGTTTGGCAGGAAGATTTAATCCCTCTCCACATGTCAAACAGTCCTTTGGCAAAACGGTGAACTTCAAGTTTGCTCWGAGTGACAGGAGATCCCTTTTGCACAGCACCTTGTATGAATTTTCATGAATGAGTGATTGTGTAGCACACCATTAAAGCACTGCTCACAACTTGGCAATAAAGTTTACAGTCTCTATAAAAAAACAGAGACTGTTTATGAGTTAATTCATGCTATTCCCATGTTATGAGGTGTWTACATGAATTCTAGTGTCCTCCCTGGTTAACTTAAAATAAAAAGCCACAAATCKCCKCCATCYGCATTCAAAAGGTACCTGACCATTCTTCAGTCAGGCAAACACCTTAGTTATAAGGATCCAAATCACAAGGAACACAAAGGGATTACGAGGAGGACCGGATGGGGCATGGAAATAGTGAGAACTAGAGGATTAAATGGACTGAGGCAAATGGGTGGAGTGTGTGCAGCTGTGACTGGTAAACACAGGACAGGTAGTGATGGATATGACAGACTGATTGGAACAGTCATTTGAGATAAGTGACTGGTGGCATAGAACAGTGGTTTCCTACCTATTTTCTCCCAATTCCTTGCTACTTGTTYAACCTTTATATATTTATCAAACTATTAAAAACACAAATAGCTAAAAGTGGCAGAAAAAACTGAGTTGTRCAGAGTTTTAAGTATTGAAATGGACTTGTTTTGGTGATTTTTATACACAAACAATAAATTGATATTTCTACAACATCCTAACAGACAAGGTTATGGGCCCACCAGCGTGATTAAAGATTTGGGCTTTTATTAGGCATACATATCAGGCTTTATGTCTTATGGAAATGCAACAAAAGTGANCAATAAAAGTCATCTCAGATAACTGTACAAAAGAAAAAATGTTCAGATTAAAACATAATTACCATAATTTCCTTCCAGTTATAAAACATTGCCATCACTACAATCCCTATAAAGTGTCTATTAGTAAAAAAAAATATTTGTTTTTTATGGTTCCTACTGGCTACAAACACTAATTTCCCATATGTTTTATGAGCATAATGCACCTGAAAAGCTAGCAATGTTAAACAGTATTAAATAGATAATTTATTACATCAATTAGGATGTGATCATGAGTGCTGTGGTAGCGTGGTGGCCAGTGCGGCGCCCTGGTGATCCTGTGGCTGCAGGTTCAAGACCAGGTTGTGTCAGGGAAATCATCCAGAGTACAACAACTGCCATCGCTTTCACACAAGTTCACTCTGTCTCTTGCAGATGACAGAACTTTCTTTTTTCTTCCTCATTAAAGATTTGGGCTTTTATTAGGCATACATATCAGGCTTTATGTCTTATGGAAATGCAACAAAAGTGAGAGGATTAAGACATGCACCACATAAAATWAGCTCCCATAAATGTGCTAAAGTTTATTATAATAGCGGAATTAAGTTCTAACAACAGCACATAATCTCATCACATTTGCAAATAGTTCCTTTGTACTCGGCTCAACAGCAGCCAATGTGGCAAAAAAACGTGTTACCTTTCTTATGCATGGTCTCCAGTTAGCAAGATAACACATGGGAGTTGGACATCAGTATTCTTCTTTGCACCACCACCACTTAGTCATATGACTGGCAGTCTGTTGGTTACACTGAACTTCTTTTAGGTTCGAGCTGGATCTACATCACTTCAGCAGATAACCAGCTTATCATGCATTGATTTTTAATATCCTTTTCTATTGATTTTCATGTAGAACATACGGGACTCCAGCAACTGTAACCCTCTCTCACRGCAAACTCATCCAGGTTATTAAGGTTGCTGAAGCATCAGCACTGAAGAGCTTTTATTACCGTTATTTGGCTGTTAATTTTTTGTTTTTGTCAAGATTTTTGATTTAGATTCACAAACTGCAGTTTTGCAAATACCAATATAAAAAAACAACAACCATGAGAATGTCAGTCAGGAAATATGCTGTCAGTTTCAAAAGTAAAATAAATAAATAATAAACAAAAAATAAAAAATAAAAAAGGGATAAGTGAGAAATGTTTAAATGGAAGTGAGTAAACCCTYTTTGGAACACGTAGCTTAAGATTAGTTCAAAATGAAAACATTCAAAGGTTAAACAGGTCACTGAAAGTTGAGTTTAACGTACTTCCATTTTGATCATTTACACATTCAATGTTTATGTTTTGACATTTGTGGAGATTTTACAATATAAACTGCTTAATATCTTTCCAAAGAAACTATTCTTATTTCTGCAAACATGAAACTTTTAATAGTGTGCATAGATCAGAAAGTAGGTATTTTCACCAGCCTTTCATCAGTGCACCTGTCACTACTACAGGACCTAAAGTTTTCCTCTCAAATACATCCAGAGTGTTGAGTGTGTACATCCAACAACTCATTGACTTCCATTATATTTGAGCTCTGACTTTTCTCTTCTAAATAGGTAGTTTTTTTAAACTTATCATGTCTCATACATAAAACACTGTAGACGTAAAACTGACGTGAATCAGACACTTACTAACAAGTCCTTTTATTCAATAAAGTAGTTTTAAGTTTGAGGCTAAATATTTGTTCTGCTTTCCATCTGATTTACAGGCAATGCTGGCAGAAGGTGACGGACACAGGTGTGTGTTTTTGTATGGTGASCTTACGACATAACTGTCAACTTAAACATTATTATTTTTTGTTTTTTGTTTTGTTTCTCTTTATACTTCTTATACAGTTTATACATGAAAACCTTGGTGTTTGGTCATAGACCTTTCAAGTAACTCCCAGTTGGATTACAGTCACTGTATTGGCAGCCTTCAACATTTCTTAGGAAATGTTCTGGTTTTACTTGCTCTTACATCATATTCCAGTGGAATGTTTTGCAACAGCTAGACAGTGAGCGCAAAAAAATGACCGGTTTTACCAGAGAAACTCAGCAGTACGTGGATGCAAGAAATCTGTAGGATAACCAAAGAAAATAAAAGGCAGCATAATTTTGTTCCTTTTGTTTACTTTCTACTTTAACRTTTCCAGTTTCTGTTATTTCAATTATTGTATTTTATTTTATTTTTTGTTTTGTTTCTTCCATTTGCCTGGGTCTCAACTTTCTCTGAGGGGGAGCAAATTGTTACTTCAATCAGGCATAACGAAGCCGAGGAGGTGTTGTTGTTGTTGTTGTTGAGCTGCTGCCTCGACGTCTCCCTGCCCCTGTGCTGGTAATGAGTGTCATCTGCTCCTGCTCGCGGAGACCTCTGCAGCATCAGCTGATAGTCATGTTTGTTCAGGGTTGTTATCCAGGGTTGAGAAACAGCTCGGGGTAAACAAGAGGAAACAGAGCGCCTACACATGAGACTGGCCTCACAGCAAATGACATCAAATTGCTCTCCTTATCCCCCCCTACACACACACACACACACACACATATACCCTACTTGGTTTTACAGTAAAGTGATGCTGCATCATCTAAGTAACAATTTCTGGGGAAATGCTCGGCTGCAGCAGAAAACAGCAGCGCCGAGGCCCCGAGATAAATGCGCGCCATTCAGCTCACGAGCAGTCTTTCACTCGGGGGAGGTGGTGGGGGTGCTCTGCCATGTTTTTATTTGCGAGCAGCGATTTCATCTCACAGTTTTCGCACTAGTCTGAGAAATCCAATAAAGATGACTGACTACATTTTATCACTGCAGGATTTATCTTTCAAGAAGATTTACAAGTCCAGCCTGATAA
>NW_013952505.1:799078-800232 GCF_001266775.1 Austrofundulus limnaeus | reverse complement strand
GGGTGGGGTATGAAACCATGAAGTGAGTGTTGCTGTGTTTTACGTCGAGCGAGCTGCTGAAACATCTAAGTCACCAGTTATTGCTGTTACCGATAAAAGAATCAAAACAGCTGATTTGCATTGCCGCTCACATAATCAGCCTGCTTCTTTGGTGTGTTTGGAGTCAAACCAACAAAGCGGCATGAGGCTTCTTGGCCCCTGCAACTCAGGAAAAAGAGCCCGTTTCACCCCCGACCTTCGTCGTCATTCACCAACAGCCTTCCCGGGCGCACACAATCAAGGGATCAAGGCTGGCCAGGAGAAATCCTGTCCCCAGACATAAAAGAGGATGCGCGGCGTGATCTCTTCCCTCTCAGTGCCAGGAATTCAATTTCACTCAGCTAACATCTGCCACAGATAAGTGAAACATAAACAATGTCGCTCACACACCCTCGCGCACACACAGAATTCAAAAGGTTTGACTTGAATGGACGCAGCCGCTCTGACACCTTCCCTAATTACCGCCATGACATTTCTGASCAGCCTGCTTTTTATTTGAATCAATGAAAGATAAATCAAGTCTAGCTTTCTGTAGAGGAATGCATGTCACCTGCCCTCTTCCATGCCAGAGTTTTGAACTAAGATCATTGAACAGTTTAGCTGTTTTCTTTAGATATTTCAACGTCGACATTAAGCATAACCTAATTAGATACTGTGAGATGTCAGAATATAATATGTGTTGTGAAGAACTTGGCTATTACTAAATCATATTTTAGCTCTATACCTGGAAATCTGACTGAGTTAGAATCACGTTTGTGTCAGGAAAGGGTGATTAGCTGTGGCAGCCATCTTGAATTGATTCAACTACAAAAGTTAATTATTTGCAGATGCTCATCTGATACTTTCATGAGCTGTCATGCYAACATACAGTGTTAAAGTTTTAAGCAAAAATCTTGTTCATTGAGTAACACTTGGAATATGTGTTGGAAATGACTGTCAGCTAYTACCACATCGTATTTCATTGTAGCGTCTGTCAAACTGACATTTCAGCCTCTTTTGTGTTTTCTAAACTTGACTGTCTGTGTTATATGGAGGACTTAAACTGACATAAGTCAGATTAAAAGCAGAGATACATACACTCACCGGCCACTTTATTAGGTACACCTGTCCAACTG
>NW_013952505.1:792887-798657 GCF_001266775.1 Austrofundulus limnaeus | reverse complement strand
TAAAAATGGTTACCTTTATCTCACATATTATAATTTAATAGACCACATTTATTTTCCCATCTTGTTTCCTACAAATTATATATTATAGTGCATAATTTAAGTTTTACTGTTTTTAAAAATAAGTAGTTTTGTTGTTCCTTTAACTTGTAGATTCATTTGACAATCTGCAAATGGATTCTACTCCTTCCTGTCTGTTGACCAATAGTAGAGGAGATGTTCCTAGATAAGCAGCCCACCTTTTTTTCATAATGAGACAGAAATTAATAAAGTAAAGTAAAAACAGGAGACAGAAAAAAACATGTAAATAAAACATGCATCTACAAGTAAAAGAAAAAAAATATATTTATATATAGTGCATTCTCCTGTGTACCTCTGCCCTACTGTCTTGCCTCCCTCACCACCCGCGCTCACCTGTTTCCTCTTGTGTCTCCTCCAGGTGTTTCTCATTGTCTCATTAATTTTGCCTTTACATTCTGTGTCTCGTCAAATCATTGTGCTGTTCATTCAGCCTGTGTGGTGTCCATGTGTCTTTATGTCTCGCCAGCGTCTTTTGTTTGATAGTAAATCTTATTTTTGCACTCTGAATTCTGTCTATCTGCCTCACCTAAACTTATATAATTTGCTGAAATTAAGCTTGAAAAATAAATATGAATTTAAAATCAATTAAATTACATAACATGAGGTAAAGTTTTCCTTTTTTTAAAATTAATTGGGACATTTTAAGTGTATTTATTTATTAGGCCATTTATATATTTCTGCTTTTAACTAGAATTATGTCAGTTTTGGTCTTCCATATTGGTGGCCTCTTGAAATGAGTTGACTCTAAAAGTTTGTCAGTTGTAGAGGTACCTCCAGTGATTATTTCCTAAAATGCTTCATTACAAACCGTTCAGTGGTAATGAGATTTCACTGAAAAGTTAATGATGAGATTGTAAACCAAGATCTTGTGCCCTGAGAATGTAAGGGATCAGCCTCTGCTATGACCACAACAATGTTTATAAGTTATAGTCATATTTGCATCTTTAAAGATCAGTTGGCTGTATCAGTTAAAAATCCATGGATTCATGAGATATTTAATAAACATGTACACACACTGACATAAGCAAAAACACTGTCTGTTTGTGATGCACTGATGCCTTTAGCAGACATGCACTGAAAAAAAATTATTAGACTCCAACTGAAAAAAAATCCCCATAATAAAGGTGTCACTTTCCACATTTTCAATCAGGCATCATTATAAGCATCTGGAAAACTGTCCACCCTCGTGTCACCCAGTAAAGGTGTAACTGTCATATGGCTGGAACTCCAGCTGAAGGCTTCATTATGGTTGAGAGGATGCAGCCTAAGTTCTGGCGAATCTCCTTAAAGCCTGACTCATCGTGACTCACATGATATTAGGAAAAAAAAAAAGTTTTTATGTTGAAAGAGTGAAAGCGGTGCAAACTGCTGCCAATGTGCAGTGATTCAGTAAATCCATGATATTTTACTCAAAACTTCACSGGAGACACGTATCTGCTTCTGTCCAGGCTCAGAGCTCAGGAATCACTGCTCCGAAATGGAGTTTTCCCGACCGTGGAAAACACTAACTTGGTTTTTCCAGTTATCCTTTTTTATACGCTCTGCTCATGTTTTCCTGAACACTAAAGCGGTGAAAACCAATCAAAATTTCCAAATTATGGGCACTAGAACGAGACAAATTATCAACTGGTGTTCCACAAATTCAGCAACCACAGAAAAATTCCAGAGGTGGAAGAGGGATTCAAATTATTTACTTGCTGTAAGTTATAGGACCTAAAATGCAACGTGGAACAATCTAATATGAGCAAAATCTTATTTTTTTTCTAAAGCTACTTTAAATACCAAAAACAGAACAAACATGAACAACAAACTATGTAAACGATTTTCTGACTAATGTATCACTATAAATAACAATTTATATGTATTTAAGAAAGCATCATATAAAATGTTGTTGCTGCCAGAAGTGGAGCTGCTTTAAACTACGTTGAGGACAATTTTATTTCCCGAACATATGTGATAGCCTGCTTTGAAATCCTTCGTTTTCACATTTGAATCATTCAGTTGGGGTCTATATAAAGTGGAACTGCAAAAGCTCTGGTCTGAATTCCTCCTTATTGTAACTCCAYAAGCACCTCTTTCACCCCTTTTCTGAGCTGTCTCAGATGAACTCGTTTTGAGGCTGCCTTTTTAAATCCAGACAAGGTACTCCACACTCTGCCATCCTCCAGCTTCCAGAGTGGCTCATTCTAGTTTGATAGAGGGGTTTACGACTATATAGTGGCACCCATCTTTTTATTTACAAATTAAATAAAGATGTCAACAATAGAAGACTTGTCCATCCAGCCTTACATGTTGGATCCAGAGCCTGAGCCAGAGTCAGAAGAGAATGAATATGATGAAATTGTAAAACCAGTCCTTATTTGGCAGTTCAGTCACAGAAACTGTGATACTGTAATAGTTCAGAAAATGCCATAAAGAATAGAGAAACAATCACTTAATCAAAATTAAAAATTAAAACAAATAAAATCAGAAAATGACTTATTTTTTATCTCTTATAAAATAAAAGATTTTGAATCATTTGCATGTTCAGCAGAAATACATCGTGTCAGAAATTTAGTGATAATTTCATCTATCTTGTTGAAGTAACAGCATCACTGTGGTCATAAAAATCAGACTAATTTGTGTCTTTATTGGACTGCTTGATTTTTTTTTTATTTTTCCAGGACTGAATGTTCCGTGCAACATGCAAGAAWTGGGTGCACGTTAGAATTTATTGTGGATTTCTTCTAATCTGCACAAGGTCAAAACACAGGCTCAAATATATGCATGCAGTCCACTAATATTTGATGAAATGATTTTAGCAAGTTTTACCTTGACCATATACTCACTGTATCAACAAGCTTCTTGAAAAAATTGACCACACTTCTTTTTAGAATTGATAAACTCATTTAAACTGGTTGTTTTTTTTTTCTTGCACAAACCCAGCTTGTAAGAGTAGACTACAAATTTTCAATGTTTCCGTCCACTTCAGCTGGAGTTTGCATTCACCCATTTGGTCTTAGCTTCCAAAGTTTTATCTCCAACATGTAATCTTCTAGCAGTTGAGCACTGACTGACTGACCAGAAACAATAATGAAAATGGTTCAGTGTGTTACTCTGTTACTATGTAAAGCTAATTCTCTATAAATGAGTCGAGCTGAGCAGTATCCAGAATCACTCTTTTTCTACTTGAAGAATAATGAAAAATATTTAACGCCACTAAGGTTCAAATGTGATTAATGCCAATAAATACCTTAAATTGTAGTAAATCTCTTTAATGACCTTTAATGTTGCACTTTGTTCAATGTATTTCTTTATTAGTGAAACAAATGTTAACCCTTCTGCTGCCCTTGGCTCAAAAGGCCCTCAGTTTTAGGGCCTGTGGGTCATTTTGACCCACGGGTGGCAGGAGTGTTGAAAAAGTCAATGTCTTATAAAAAAATAAAAAAATAATCTAAATTAAATATGATTTAATKATATTTCACCAGAGATAAATTAAACAGTCTGCTATTTTTAAGTCTCTTTTACTGACCCCTCTAATAATTTTTACACGGTCTTCAGTTTAAGCCATTCATCTGTGCTGTAACGGCTGACGTGTCCGTCGGACCGTTTCGCAGCTGTCATCAATAAAACGATGATGTGCTCTACCTTTGTGCAGCGCTCCTGCTGCTCTGCTTTAAGATTTATTGTTTATTGAAGTATGTAAGGAACACATAATGCAATAACCCTATGCTGATGGAATAATATAATTTTCTCTTTGCAGCCTCAAAGGAAAACACAGCCCACCATTATCTCTTAAGTATTCTCTGGAGGGGGAAAGAAAACCCCTGAAGGTGGTGTTTGTGTTCGCGTCGCGCCGGTTGCTTTCGGAGACACGGCGGAGGATCAGCATTCATGCAGACTGTGGTTGTTTGGTGTGCAGACCTCATTATATTGGCATTCCAGGAGGTAAATGACAAATAAATGCAGCACTCATCACCGTCTCTATTTCTACTTGACAGTGCATGTTCTGCATGAATGAATATTGATGCACAGCTTTCCCCTGATGCCTTATTTTGGAGTTAGCACCCACCCCCACCACTTTTTATTTTTATTTTTTTTTGGGAGGGTGGGCTGAGGTTACACAAAAAGGATACAGAAGCAGCAAGGAGACTTGTAAATAGCACACATTGTTAGCATTGAAAGTATTTCCTGCTGGTAGTCAATAAACAGGATGCTTGCTGTGTCATCCCAGACGTTTGAAGACAGATGCCGTATGGCAAAGAGAAGCAGCTTGGATTCTCTTACTTTGAGCCCAAATCTATTTCTGGGATTTATCATCTGATTTCTTTCCTTGCCTTCATTTTTTTCTAAGGAGTGGAAGAAAAAAACAAACAAACAAACGTGAAGCCCTCTTCCCTCCTCTCCCTACCTCATCACACACACCCGGTTTTTGCCTCTAAGCTCCTTCCTCATGCTGCTCGCTTCACACACCTGCCTTTGTTCGACACAAAGCTGATTACACTTTTCAGCACTGCTGTTCCTCGAAAAAAAAAAAAAAAAGGTGCTCTCAGGTAACTATGCAAATTCCAAGAAGAGCAGCTCGGAGATTTTCACAGAAAGGGTTCGACGTTCTGGTACATTCGTTCTCTTGCCAGTCAGATGAGACTGATAGGATGTTTATGAAGTAGCAGACACCAATCTTATGGCATAGGTAAAGAAAAAAAACAGTGAACTTGTCACCAAATATGATCATTAGGAATGTCAAAGCTTAAAGTTAAGAGCAAAACATCACTTACAGTATAAATCTGAACTGCTGGAGTCACCCTGACAAAACCACACGGGTGTTGTAAAGCAGTCGTGTGATGATTAATTTTTTTAATATATTCTAGCTTTCAAAGTAAAAGTGCTTATCTTATCTTATCTTCCAAACTCTTTCAACTCCATTGTTTTTAATGCCTTTTTCAGAGTCAATCAAAAAGCAGCAAAAGAAGTCATGTGAGTTCATGTTGGTGCAACAGTCTGTGGGAGAAACCTGATGTTTGTCATTTCTGCTGCAGTTTGAGCCTCCTGTGTTTCAACGTGGAAACATTTCTGGAGGCCCTCTCCTCAAAAGGAATGCTGTCTTTCCAAAGGAATTTGTTCTTATTTGTGAACACCATGCCATTTCTAGAAACAGTTTCATCCACACAAAAACAGAGAAAATGTCAAGTGGCTAGTAACTTTTCCAAATCTGTACAGGTGCTGTACCGTCGCCATGAAAATACGCAGAAAACAAGAACGAAAATGTGGAGCAGATGCTTCAAACTGTAAACACACTAAAAAAAGCAAGGATGAAAAATACGAGAGAAAAAAATGAATATTTTTGGGTGACGGACAGCAAAGTGTAACGTCAGCTTTGTGTCACTTTTGACAAAGTATAAGAGGGAATGGCTGAGTAAATGATGAACAAATATTTATATATTTCACATTTTTAAATTTGAAATACATATTTGAAGTTTGTTCCTGCAATGCTTTTGCGACAGTTCACTATGAAAACCTTTTTATCATGAGATTATTTAGTGTCAGAAGTGATTTTTGCTCTGCTCCATTTGAGTTTTTTTCAATAATTCATCCAACTTTTCTATCCAATAAAATACAACAATATTCAATGATTTTGCTGCGAAACAAACAGCTTAGCAAAATAAATAAATCAATAAATAAATAAATAAATAAATAAATAAATAAATAAATA
>NW_013952505.1:789723-792877 GCF_001266775.1 Austrofundulus limnaeus | reverse complement strand
AAATAAATAAATAAATAAATAAATAAATAAATAAATAAATTTAAATAATAAAACATCTTCAACAAATTAAATATTAATAATTCATAACTTTTACAGAACACCACTTCAAAAGATCTGGAGTATCCCTTTAATGTTGTTACAAGACAGAATCTGACTAATAAAGCTCTATATTTATTACAGATGTGACGTGGTTTTTCCACAGTATTTTCCGAGCAAGTATTCCAAAACTAAAAAAAAAAAAGCTTTCTGAACACCATTACATACTGTATGACTCATTTTTCTTATCTTTTTTTCTTATACAGAGCTCTGAATCTCCCACAGTGCCTTGCTGAGATGTCCTCTGACCTGCCCCATATGCTTGCAGGCTGCACTGGGCACGCCCAGCCCAGCCGGCGGATAACCCCACCACCCCATCTCCCTCCCACCGGGACTTACTTATATCCTTCCTCCTCTGTATGCGCTCTTTACCATTCTCCACAGAACTTTGCTCAGCTGCATTTCTCTCCACAATAAGAGCAGCACCATCTGCTAAAACTAATCACTACAGCCAATTCCAACTCCTCCATTGCCGCGGCTTCAGCCTCACAGCCGCGGTTTCTTCCTCCATCTCAGCAGCAGGAAGCTGCACCTGCCACTTTACCTCACTTCCTGCTGTCAGACAACMTCCCTGTCCTCTCAGCGCTTTATTCTTTGTGCAGCTAGACATACACAATAATGAATATAACTCAGTGAGTTTTATAGATATTGTGTAACACAGACTCTGCGTTATGCGTATTTTGAAATGGCTAATTTCTTCAAYGCTCTGAGCTACACTCATCTGCCTGTTTTCTGGGAAAAAGCGAAGAGGAGTGATTGTCTCTGTGGCTAAGGAGGAATAAATAATGCTATTATGAAGAGCAAAAAAACAAAAACAAACAACAAACAAACACACAAACCGTTCTTTGCTGTCCGTAACTCTTGTCCAATTATTCGGTGTAAGGGTTCAATAAAACGACTCAGATTGTTCACAATGTCACATCTCCATCCATTCATCCATCCATCATCTATACTCGCTTCTTCCTTTCAGGGTCACGGGTGTCACTGGTGCCCACATCCTGTAGTCACTGTGAGAGGAGTGAATCCCTGAACAGGTCACAGTCACACACCTGGGGGCAACTTAGAGTTACTACYGTATTTTTCGGACTATAAGCCGCAACCGCCATTTTTTAAAAAAAAATCTGCGAACATTAACATATAAACCGCACCGGACTATAAGCCTAACATTCATCATTTTCGTCTGTAGGAGGAAACTAGAGTGCTTTAAAATATATATWAAAAACACACAAGCACGGAGAGAACATACAAACTATTTTTGCCCCTGCTAAGAAGCAACAACTGAGCCTCATTGCCATTTACATCACATGGCTTAATTATAATTATTGATCTTTATGTAACCAGGCAAATATCATTGCAAGGGAGACCCGGGCCTGAAGAGAGCCTAACATTCATGCTTTTGTTCTGTGCGAGGAAACCGAAGTACCAGGAGAAAACCCACACAAGCACGATGAGGACTCTACACACAAAGATCCTCGGTCCGAAAAGGGGATCGGACTCAGGACTTTCTTGCTGTGAGGCAACAGTGCTAACCACTAAGCCATCATGCTGCCATGATCATGCATCTTGGCAGAGTCACAGATCATGCATGTGATTACGCATATTTCTATTTTCAAAGTTTCAACAAAATGGTTCAAGCCTGGCGTTGCTCAAAAAAAGATGATCTCAGTTTAAGACCCCGGCATGACTGTTGGCTGGTGATATGAGGAACTTTACGCTAGGACTTTAAGGTCTTTTCTTTTCTTTTTTTTTTGTGCAGGCTTTTTTTATTTTCTTATCCCAGGAAACCTGTCATCCCCTTTTCTGGCTGCTGCTGTGCTGGGTTGTGTTTTTAGTCTCAGGTTGTGTCTGAACACTTAATCTGGTCTCACAGGCAACCTTGGCCAACGTTTTCTCTCCCTGACCCAGGCCACCCTCTCAGCAAGTTCTAGGCATAAATCACACATCGCTCCCCCACTTCACCCTCACACCACTACCCCTGTTGGAATTTTATCAATTCCTTTATAATGTCCTTTGGGGGCTGTCATCTTTACAGCAGCATAAACAAGGCAACACGTCAACTCGACCTCTTTTTTTTAGGACACAGAAAATAGTTGTTCTGTAAAAGGACCACTTTTTTTGTCACAACACTTACGTTCCTTGCCATTACGCAAYTTAGGAAATATTCTTATTGTTTATTGCCGCAGCCACTCTATTGAGTTAGGTAACTCAAAACAGGATGTTTCGCTGCACAATTACCGCTCACCAGGAATGATGGAGAAACAAACAAGAGCTGAAGTCATTTCTGTTAATCGCCGGGTGAAGGCAGAACATCGTTTAGGCTCTCTGGTTATTCCTTGCTTAGTGTGCTTCCTGTATTATCATCACGCCAACGTAGTCACTTTTAATATTGTAGATTTCTTTTTTTATCATCCGACACAAAAGCGGCGAACAGCAGTAATGTTGTGTTGCCTCCCCCTTGGTATAAATGTGTATGACTGTTAGCAAAAATATGCTATAAACCGTTTGATGGATTTTAATGAAATTTTCAGAAATAATCACTGGATCTACAACTGATTAACTTTTAGGTCAAATTGATTCAAGATGGCTGCCAGAGCCAAGTGACTTTACTGCCCAAATATTTAGTCTGCTAGCTGCAATTAATCCCCAATACATAACCTGAAAGCTAACCAAAACAAAAGCTAGCTAAAYTTTGACATACATTTGTTTTGGAATGAAATTTGGTGCTATAGGGTCATTCACAACACAGAGTTCAAGTGTTACTCGTTGTTCAAGATCTTTGCTTAAAACTTTAGCAACATGGAGCCAACCCTGTTTGTCTGTTAGCACAAAATCGTGTGAAACACTTGTCACATTTGATTAAACTTTCAGAAGGTAATCATTGGATCATCTACAACTAATTAACTTTTGGAAGCCAGCCAATTCAAGATGGCCGCCACAGCTAATTGACATTATCCAACAGCAAAATGTCTGTAACTCAGTCAATTTTAGACTTATTCAGCTAATATTTGAGGTGGTAGTAGCTGATAGTCCATCACGACAAATACTCTGAGTATGATGA
>NW_013952505.1:788453-789493 GCF_001266775.1 Austrofundulus limnaeus | reverse complement strand
GTCTAAAACTCTGACATGAGAGTTACCAAGTGATATGCTTTCTTACACAAAATGATTGGCCTTCTTTAATTTAAAACAGTATTTAAGGTAATTATATATTTGCTCAATAATCTACTCAAAACTAATTTTCTTTACAGCGTGTTGTTTTTTAATTCACTCCGTCTGCATGAGTCATAAAATGTTCACACCTTCACTGGCAGTCTGTGTCATCAGGTTCATCTTAAAGATGCACTTGAGTCAAGTGAAGCGTAATTGCAGTTTTTATAGTTTTGATTAGGTACTCGTTTTAAAGTCGCCCAGCAAATGCTGTTGATACAGAATGGATCCTAACGCAGGGTTGGAAAGTATGAAAACAGATGGGGTGATGAGATTTTGAACAAAGATACTTTTCTCTGGGTAAAAAAAAAGGAAGGAAATAAAATGTTTTTTTTTTCTCTAAAGGTTGGGATAAAGCAGCAGGGTTTATGGAAGAAAATACATTTTTTGTGGTAGTTGTTTATTTTCTCAAGATGCATTATAAAGTCAATGAAAAAGTAATAAGAAATCCTTTCTACATCTAATAATTTTATCCGGCATACAGATAATAAAACTGCGCCAGTGTACAAAGAGAATAAACGAATGCCTCGATCCAAGAGTCTTAAAAAGCCTGACCAAAACCAATCAGAAATTTCAGAACCAAAAATATGTAGGATAAAGACTGCAAGTATTCTGTAGCAATAATATTTACTGAAGTCACATATCATAATTACTGGCTATGGGTCCATTTTATCCCGTCGCACCCCTCTTAAAGCACAACACATTTTTTGTTTGTTGTCTTTCTGAACTTTTTGTTTGCGGCTGAACAGGCAGTGTGTTTGTTTTTTTAACTGCAGAGGTCTCCTCTTGTGGAGCCAGATTTCCAGGRGGTTTGTGTTTTATTTTATTAAATTCAAATGACCCGTTTCCACATGAGCTGGTAGTTTAATTACCCACAACAGCCTCTTCTGCTTGAGAAAAGCACATTGAAATAAATGCTACAGTATATGCACTATATATATATA
>NW_013952505.1:784895-787522 GCF_001266775.1 Austrofundulus limnaeus | reverse complement strand
TTTAGCTCTTATGAGGGGCTGTTCATCAGGTCAAATGCCCCCCACCCAAATAAAAAAGACCCCCACCCAAACCACTACAATTTTGGGATGCACCAAGTAGCATGACATTTATTAGGAATAAAGACTTCTGAGTTCTGGTGCATTTGTGCGTGCGGGGGTCATTATGTTACCGCTATGTGGTGTCTAGTTTAACTGCTGTTTTATGCCAGATGCCCTTTTTGATGCAACCTGGATTCAAACCTACAGCCTCCTGATTACAAGAGATCAGCACTGACCACCGAGCTACAGTAACTCCTCCTGTGAAGTTGTTTAATGAACTATCTAAACCAAGTAAGATAATAATTTTACATAAAACCCCATTAAAATGTCAAACATATTGCTTAATTTGCTAGTTAAAACTAAACCTTTTTTAGAATGGTAAATGGTGGTAAATGGTACTGAACTTATAGAGCGCTTTTCAAGTCAAGTCAAGACCCCAAATCGCTTTACACTAACGCACATTCACACAATGATGATGGCACTACACTGTAGCCACAGCTGCCTTGGGGCACACTGACAGAGGTGGGGCTGCCATGCACTGGCGCCACCGGACCCTCTGACCACCATCAGTAGGCAAGGTGGGTGAAGTCCAAGGACACAACGACTAAGACGGCTGGACGGGAGATCGGACCAGCGACCTTCCGGTTCCAAGAWGACTCACCTAACCACTCCGCCACAGCCACCCCAGACTGCTTGTGTGCAGTGTTGCAGTGTTACCATTTTGGGATTTTTTTTTTTTAGCTGCTGATTTCAAATCTCATGTTTGTAAAAATGTTGTGGTTCTGGGAAACAGATAGCTTTATTTCTGAAATTGCCTTCACAGGGGCACTGTTTAATGCAACAAACAGAAAAGCAGTTATTTGGGTCAAAATATAGCTGAGTGAACAAAACTGTTCTGACTCCAGCAAAAAATAAATWAATTAATTAAAAATAATGAATACAATGTAATCATCAGAGTCATACAGCTTCAGTGTATAGAATGGTTGTGAGTGAACAATATATATATTTTTTTGCATTTTTGTTGCATCTAAAATAATTTTAGAAGAATTTAAAATCAACGTGAGCTGCAACAACCTGCCGATTGTTGCCAAAACAGCTGCTCAAAACCGAGTCAAAATAATTTTGATTTTGTCAATTTTATCTCCAAAACAAAAATCTCAATACAACCACTGGCTAAAGTACTTGTTTCTGTAATTTTATTGCAAATCAAAACTTGTCGTAATGAGAAATAATGACTGCATGAACCACTGATACCACGTTCCATAACCTGGTGCATTAAAATATTTTATGATTTTGGGGAGGCCTCTCTCATTGTCATGTAAAAAAAGTACATTGTCCCTTTTTTTGTAGTTTTCACCTCTCCAGCTTTTTTCTGTCCATAGCTCAGCGTAGACAGGCATGTTGCAATCCATATTCCTGAGAAATGAGTTTATTATGTATTAAAGTATTTTTGTAAATTTTCTTGTATTTTTCATTATACCATGTTATCACTTTTTCTGATGAAAAAAAGAAAAAAAAAGAAACCACTTCTCTTGCTGCAGACTACTGTTTTTGGTTGCCCATACTTATATCTCTGTCATAAAAAAAACTAACCATCATTGATGCAGTGGATGACTCAGAATCGATCTGTTCCCGCTGATTTAAATGGCCGTGTGAAACTGTTAATAGAACATCTCGGGCCTCGAGGCTGAACACATTGATCCCATACAGTGTTTTCACTGGCTCCAGATAAAAAGTATTGATATACTGGGTAAAGATTCACTGCATAAGACTTTCTATGGATGTGGAGATTCTTGACATTGAGCAAAGATTAGATCATTGTGCATGCATATTGCTGTGTGCTGCTTTTTTTTCCCCCACACTTTGACGTTCACGCAAAAATGGTGTGAAAGGTTATTAGTGCAAATAAGATCATAAGCAAAAAAATCCCATCAGATATTCAAGATGAATGAGTTTCAAGACTGATTGATTTGTCTGAGAATCCTATGACAGACAAAATGTTTCATTAGAACAATCGATGAACGTCTGGACTGAAAGCACARTTTCATTATGAGCAAAGAGTTAATCTAACATTTCATCTGCAGCCTGTTTGCAAGTTCATTAGAAGGCAGGGTTCGAGGATCAAAGCGACACTTAGAAGTTGTCCTCTTCAATGTTGCTCTTTTGTTGCCAGGAAATCAAACAGCAAGGCGATAACAGGATGTGATTTCATCACCTCTTCCCTTTAATATACAGCCRCTAAACTATCATGGTGCAATGCAGGCAGTGATGAGGCCTGAAGGGGAATCATGATGAGTGAAATGACAGAAACAAAACAAAATGTATGCTCCAAGGGAGCTAAACGTTTTAATGCTGATAAAATTAATAAGCAATTGGACTTTAAAAAATGTGATATTATTGATAATTACGTTGAATATTGTAATTATTTTAATGATTTACAAATTTAGAAGAAATGAATAAATCGTTCTGGAACTGCAGCCCTCAAGGTGTTTCTTTCACTAACTAACTAACTAACTAACTAACTAACTAACTAACTAACTAACTAACTAACTAACTAACTAACTAACTAACTAACTAACTAACTAACT
>NW_013952505.1:781406-784442 GCF_001266775.1 Austrofundulus limnaeus | reverse complement strand
TTATTTATTTATTTATTTATTTATTTATTTATTTATTTATTTATTTATTTATGTGTGTGTGATATCTGGACTACAGGCAGGTCAGTTCAGCAGCTTTTTTTTACTGTTCTTATCTAAAAGATTAGATTGGTCAAAAACCCATCTCAAGAATTTAGAATTAATGATACTTTTCATGAAATGGAATGTGACACACAAGAGGGCCACATTTTTTAAAACTTTCTTGATAAAGATGTTTTTTCTTTGAATGTTTTAAGTCAAATATGGAGATGGATGAGCTGTGTTTACAATCAGTTGTTTGGTGGAAGTATTCCTGAACCCATGCAGTCATTTGCGGAGAAATCCTCTATATGTTTTGATTATGCCATGAACTGTAGATGAAGAAACTCAAAAAACATTTTTTTTAGTTCACACATTTTCCAYGTTTCTTTTCTTGTAGAGAAAATGTAGCTATAACATATAAAAATACATGGAAACAAACAGTACTTCTAAACACATGTGTTTGAAAAATGCACCCGAAGCAATTTTTGGATAAATATATCTTGCTATTTTCCCCTTTTGAAAGCTATCAAAAACAAGTAACAACACACTTGTGATGTAGATGTGAATAAACAAACACAAACTCTCCCATGGAATCATTAAAAAAAACTAAATCTCTGATGCTACAAGACATAAAAATGGTTTGTGGCTTTATGGACATAAATTTGAGCAATTGTTTCCTGTTGCCACACAGAAAGCTGCCTAATGTGCGGTGGCAGCATGAGAGTGCTCCTCCAACTGATCTGCACTTTTTTCATTAGAGGCTTAGCGTTGGAGGAGCCTGATGGTTGCCAGGTCAGAGCCAGACGAGTTCATCTGTGCAGATAAGAATGAACCATCCCAGAGCAGCCTCAGGCGGCCTCTCTGACATCTCCTCATGGCTGCTTGATTGAGCTGAGAAGGATACAGTATACGAAGCGACCCTTCCATTTAAAGAGAATAACAAAAGAAGAGTTTAAACTGAAGCGTCTCCCAAAGCTATCRCAGAGAGGAGCTCCGGTGTCAGAATCATCTCTGTTTCTTGATTGAACTGAGGGAAATACAACATCTCTTTTACATCCTTATCACCGAGCTCCCCTTCAGATTTTCTGCTCTCAAAGGAAACTCAAAAAGAAGCTGTTTGACTTTAGTATCCTCAAGAAATCACGTGAAGGAGTTGTGGTGTCAGATTCACCTCTGTCATTTCTGAGGAGATTTTGATCTAAATTGATTGTGTCTCTTGATGAATATTCAACAATGAATGGTGTCAAAAACACGGCTGATGTAACAAAGCCTGTTCATGAAGATGTACACCTCTGAAACCCCGACCATCCCYGCTGTGTCACAAACCTCCATCTCTTCCATTAACTTAGTGATAATAGCCCAGCGGTACCTGTCAAGAGGTTAAAAGAAAGACTTCAGTGTCTGCTCCCCTTGATAATTTGTAGTGTTTTTCTGCTGTATTGGATGGGGGCAGGTCTGGGTCTTCTCAAGGGGAGCCTCACAAAAAAGCCAAACACTGCTTTCCCCGAAAACATGCCGGAATTTCCCCGCGGGGCAGATGGGTATCCTTTCGACACAAAAAAAAGGGCGGAATGTGTTCTTTGTGGGAGGGGATGGATGTGTTGAAGGAGGAGACGGTGCGCCTGAGCCGCTGCCAAACTCTCCGCAGCTTCTCGCAGGCTGAAAGATGTCGGGGAAGTGATGTAAACACGCGGTGAGCTGATGAAAACACCAGCCTCAAACAGAGACGATGGAGCCGAACTCAGCCGGGCTGGAGGGTGGAGGTGGGCTGGATGGGGTTTATTAGAGCCGCGGCTCGCCTGCTCAGCTTCTGATACTGCTCCGTAGCTCTGCGGGGAGCGTCCAATTTAGGTTTCGTATTTAGGGGGGAAACTGAAATTTTCCAACTACAGCAGCAAATAGGAGGTAGGCTGCAAAACCACAGAGGAACAAAAATCATTCAGTAGAACTGTTAAAGTATACAGCTACTGCCTAGTTCCAACAGGCTTCACTTACAGTGTTGAAGAAGTAATTCTAAGCTTAAATACAATAGACGTCAATAAGGGTTTGGATGTACACACTCTGCACTTTTGAATGGGCCTTTGAGAGAAAATCACAAGACTTGCAGCAGTAAAAAACACACAGAATGAAAGCTGGAATTAAAGCACATATTTGGCTGTATAACCTAAATCAAATGTATAATGTTTGTGGTAGTAAAAAAAGAGTTTATGACAAAAGTTTGGAAAGTTTACAAGTTTAACTTTTGTGACACATTTATGTATATAAAAATAAACTACCCAAGTCTTGTTCCAAACCTGCTCAGTTTTATTGGTTTCTATACTGCCAAATAAACAAAATTCAAATTACAAATCAAAGATGGTCATTTTAAGTGTTAAATGTTTGTAAAAAAAAAAAGCTAAAAATGTTTTATAGACGTTTTGGGCTCCCCTTATAAATGGCTTATAAACTGTTTATATAAGGAATATTAATTCATTTGTAAACACTTTATAAATCATTAATACGTGTTTATTATGCACAAATAAAGGACAAGAAAGAGACAAAACTTACTGGTTTCTTGCCAAATAGTGATCCAAGTTTGTTCATGTACATATTTCATTACATTGTAAAGTGTGAAACAGTTCACTATAAAGCTCCCTTATGACATTTGTACATGTGTATTCGTCATTATTAAATAGTGTACATACTGTCTTACACTTTACAATAATGCTCCCTTTGATAAGTGTGGATATGTATAATGCTGTAATGCACTAAAATATTAAATGTAAAATACTTTTGCAAATCATTATTGTGCTTACAAGGTAGTAACCTAGTCTGAAATGTTTAATATAGCACCTTTAGATGTAATACTGTATGTACATGAACAGATTTTGCTCACTATTTGGCAAGAAACTGGACAGTTTTGTTTCTCTCTTGTCCTGTATTAATGCAATATAAGCATGTGTTAATGATTTATAAAGTGTTTGTAAGCTATTCATAAGACAAAAAGTGGTACCAAAG
>NW_013952505.1:777855-780946 GCF_001266775.1 Austrofundulus limnaeus | reverse complement strand
ATATATATATATATATTTGTGCCAGTCTTCAAACCTGTGACCTACCCATCACCGGCTGGCCTTCTCTAACCTCTGCACCACCACTCACATACATGTCAAGTTGTTCGGCATGTCCAAAATTTACACGCATTTTCCTCCATTTTGCAGGTACACGGATGTATCGGGCACACTCAAGGATATTTTTAAATCTCATGGATTTTTTAAATAACTCAGCTTCAAGTTTATTTTACGTCTCAAAGCCTGTAAGACATTAAAAACAGAACAATAAATAGAAAAATAGATAACCATCTCCCAACCCCTTATGCCGCTAGAAATAAGCTCCCCACCCCACCTCTCCCCATCCTCTTCTTCCTGCCTTTTTGCGCTGCAGATGCTGTTACGTTTGCCCCACGTTCTGTCTGTCCCCATGGCTGACAGTCCGTTTGTACCCTCACCCCCGCACTACTGCGGATGTTTTTTTTTGTTTGTTTTTTTTTTTGTGTGAAAATAGCAAATTTTTGACAGTCATGATATAGGTAAAGGTTCAAAGGGGTTGACATGTATGCACTCGCAACGCTGTTTTAACCATTGCTCTTTTCAAACAATGTGCTATATGAATGTGGTATCATGTATGAGCGAGATGGGAAATGTCACTGAGCTGTGCTCTTTAAATGTTTTATTAAGCATTTCATGGCTTGGCTTCTAGCTCGCTGTACTTTGTGTTCATTTCAGCACATCATGGTGTTCTTTGAACAAACAGAAGAGGGTCAGTGATAAACTGAGCGGCTGAGTCAAGGCGGATAAACAGGGAACACTTACTGGACCCAAACAAACTGGCAACACGAGCCACTTATTTAGACTTATAAGAAATCTATTTTTCTTACAAGTGCACTTTTTGTGCCAAAAAAAGAGCACTTCTAATTTGTTTCTTAATAGTCTCAATTGTGTTGTCAACTTTTGAGCTTCTCAAATTAGAGTCTGGGTATTTACTGGACTTACCCGAGCCTCTTTTATTTCCCCCAGAGACAATAGTCTTATCCCATTAACTCGCCCAAGGTTGGCCAGGATTTTCATCTACAAAGATATGCATTTCTAAACATTGTATAAGCATTGTGCATTATTCATTGGGCTTATTAGACGAGGTGGACTCTGGGTTATTGCAAATCAGAGAAACAAATATTAACCCATAACATTAGCATGTGAATGAGTCAGCTTCGTGCTGAATGACTTACAAGGACTGGTTTCGTAGAACATGCCCCAAAGGTAAGCCGAGCTTTACACCTAATACAAACTATGGAAGCTGCAATTAAAATTGGATGACACCCTCTCCTGTACTTTAAGTCCAATTCTGCTAGTAATTAAACAGTTTCCTGCACATAGCTTATAATAAATGTCACTTGTGTTGGTGGCATTTGCTATGGAAAATAACTCGATTAAGCTAGCTAATGAGAGGCAGCAAAACATTGCTGTTCAGAAAGAAGTCGATCAACAAAGATAATTATAGTTTATTTTATTCTATTCTAAATAAACATGACCTCTAGGATTTACTGTTAGCAAAACTGGATTTTAATCTATGAATCACCTCTGACTTTTTCTGTCTGATGCATGTGCGTAACGTTGCATGCTCATTCATGCTAGTCCAACTTCCATTTCAAAACATATCACCTCCACTCAAGAACGTGCTCTTTTGAACGTGTTCACACACAGCACTGTTTCAACATCTCCCTTTCTGATCTTTAGGATTGTCACCTTTTATCAGGTTGCAATTCTACCTTTCTTTTGTTTTCTTTAATTTTCTTCTTCATTGTGAAATCAAAAAAAAAAAAAAAAGTGGGGTTTTGCAAGAACAATGTGCTAAAAAAACAGGGCCTTAATATTTCAGCATCCTTTCTAGCAGGAAATGTCTTGTGCCATCTTAAATAAATCACACTTTGTCAAAATTTCTTCATCAGCTCACAAGTGTCAACAGTTCTCATTGTGGCAACATCCCACTTGTGTGTGTCCATCAGGTGTTTGATGGGAAGCATCAGCCGACAGCCTCAGCGTGTACCAACTTGTCATCCAATGAGCATGCAGCTCAACTTTACTTGACCTGGTTACATCACTTTACCGTCTTTCATCTTGYTCAATTTGTCATAATTACATTATTGGCAGAGTAAGCGTGTGTTTGCATGTGTGTGTGTGTGTGTGTATAAAACCCACATAAGAAGCTTTAAGAACTTATTTTTATCTCAAGTACAGTCAAGTCTACGGAAATTATTTTTATAGCACAATAAAAATAATAATTGTTGAGCAAATTATACATTGAAAATTTGTAAATTAGCAGTAAGTTTGGCTGCAAAAACAACCTAAACAAATAAAAGAGAAATAATTAATGGATGAACAAAATAAGCTGCCACAATAAAAGCCCAGATGTCCGCAATTATAATGTTCATGCAGTTTTCTTTTCCTAAACATTCACCATATGAAGGTCATGTCTAACAAGAGCAGCCATTTATTACATAACTCATCTAGGAGGCTCCTTCTTCATCAGTTTATGCTTGATTTCAACATTTTAACTACATCACATATTAGACCATGATAGCAGTTTCCATAGTTTACATTAAATTTGAAAGCAAAAAGATGCCCCCATGTATTAAAAAAAATAAKTTGCAGTATTTTGATCCAGTGAACAGTAATATTTTTCCTTTGGCCAAAGCTCCAGATGTTCACCTATTCCCTAACCAAGTAGTTCAGCAGGGCTATTAAAAATAATTAAATAAATAAATAAAAGTTTTTTTTCTGAAAACATGGCTTTCAAATGCTGGCAAGAGACCCACTTTGTGTGGCTCTCCTGCTCCTTAAGTGGGTCAGCCATAGTAATGGGTCGGTACCACTGTCCTTCGTCWGGTAATACGGGCCATTGATTGAACTCAGTCTCAACTTTCCGTTAACCTGYGCAGAGAAGCAGAAGACTCAGGAGGAAAGGCAGAAAAACATGGATGATCAAAGGGAGAGATGATGTTATGTATTTATTTTGCTTGACTCGGTCAGTGAATGAAAAATGTGTTTCTAAATATACCAATGAGACCACATAACATATTTAGTTCTAAAAACATGATTTTTTAAATTC
>NW_013952505.1:769775-776980 GCF_001266775.1 Austrofundulus limnaeus | reverse complement strand
ATATATATATATTTAGGACAGTCACTTTAGAGCAAAGGGCACCAAAGTAGGGCCCACAGGCCAAATTTGGCCTGCCAAACCATTTGATTTGGCCCACCAGCAGTTGTAACCTGTTGTGTAGAAGCACAGTGAAATACAAGTAACAACAAGATATATTTAGATTAGATTTAAGCACACATGTAAATTTGCACACTTTATACGGCCACAAAAACTCATTTGATCAGTTTATGAAATGTTCCATGAGCTTTTGCTACTTGAGCATATGGCAGACTTTCTACAAGTGCACAGACTAAAACAAAAGCAGGCCACCACACTGGCTGCTAGTAGTTAAAAATACTAAAAAGTATTTGTATTTCATGTATTATGCTACTGCATTTGGCCCACAGCCCCAGATAGATTTTCTTTTTGGTCCTCTTGGGGAAAATATTTGGGCGCCCCTGCTTTAGAGGGTGAATAATTAATCAAATATTTTACATTATTTCTTCTTTTCATCTACTTCCTTCTGCAAGGTTTGTCACAGAAAGCAAACTTGCACGAAAGATTTGGCAGCTGTTTTATGCCGGATGTCCTTTTTGACACAACTTGTGCTCAAACCTGCAGCCCCATGAYTACAAGACTGCACACCTGAAACTCTACAGCAGCCAAACCACAACCTGGGCTCAAACTTGTTTCCAGTGGTGGGCACAGTTAACCAAAACGGTTAGCTTCACAAACCACTAATCTACTAAGCAAGAATGCTAAACCGCTAAACCAATAAAAAAATGAGTGGAAGCTAACGTTATTCACTAAGAAGGCACTCAGTCTGTGTCACACATCATCACCTTCCAGTTGATGACTGATGGGACTGATGCAAACCTGTTGTTAAATTCTATTGGTTTAATTTGTAGGTGGGTGGAACCAGGATAAATGGCATAAAAGTAGAAGTTGTGAATAAGTTTTTACAGGACCTAAAATTAGCAGAACCTAGTGAAATCTAATCAGTTTGCGAACATTTTCAAAGTTAGCAAAAAAGGCCGATTCGCTGAACTGTGTCCACCACTGCTTATTTCACATTACATAATTTAATTTAATTAGCATTAATTTGTAGAAATTTGATTTCTCCAAGGAGGGTAAATAAAGAGGTTTTTTTTTTCAAAATATTAATATATAATATTGACCATGCCTGATTTATAACAGCAATCAAAGGATAAATCATTTAAAGAGGTAAATTTATTTCGTAGGCACTGTAGGAACCTAAACCAATATAACAGCTTAGCCTACGTTGTGCTGCAAACATTTAAAGAAGAGCATATCATGGCAGATAATTGCAACAGATAAGTAGCTTCAAATTCAGCAGCGCTAATACAGTTTTAATAACGTTGGCACTGGAAAAGCTTTCAACTTGCTCAGACATTCACTACGCATGGACCAATTACATATGTCACTGGAGAGTTCCTATTAAACACATAAAAAAGCATCTACTCTGAAGCAGGAGCTAAAATAGACCTATTAAATGTAGTTATAAGGACTGCAAATGGCCACAGCACTGTCATTGTGAAAACAAACAAACAAACAGCAAAAAATCTATTTCAATTGGTTAGGGGCCTATGAAGTGAAGTGCAGCTAGAATTTAGGTATGATACTGTGTGCATTGTCGTTTTCCATACCAATCATTTTGTTTTTATAATTAATGACTCCCACAAGGTGTGATGGATTGTAATGCAGCACGAACACAGGACAACTTTAATGATTTGAATTTACCAACCAGTACTCCATTGTTTGTCCTTGCCAAATCAGAGCACATCTATTTTGTATTGAACGCCATTCATCATTCTCGAGTTGAGAATGCTTCATGTGAGTGCACATAAGGTAATGGTATAAAGATGGATGCTGGTCAGCATAAGAAGCAGTAGATAATAGCCCCTTCTGGACTTGGGGGTATTTGTCACATTTGTTTGTACACCTAAAAGCAAAGTACATCAGCAAGGACGACTGYGGTTTACACAAAACCACTGGCACGCAAAGAGTAATAACTGAAATGGCAAGAGAAAAGGAGCCACCTTTCATCATTTATTCTGTTGAAGACCGACAGGAGAGTGATGTCCTTTGTATGTGACACAGAGGAGTGTTTAAAAGGTTTAAAATGCAATACAGAATATTGAAACGGCTGGCTGAACAGCTCTCCACATTATTCAGGTGTTTTGTCCAACAAGCAGACCTTTACCATAACAAGCGCAAAATGGCCAAAGCTGTAGTGACAAGTGACAAATGAAAGGAAGAGCTAAACTTCAATTTTCGAGACATGTGTTCATATTTTTGTGAGAACAAAAACTGTAAAATTGAAGATATAGCAGTAAGTTTTTTATTTCTTTTCATGGTCTAAGGATGACCCACATGTGCATCAAATCCTCTCAAAATTGTAACAAACGAAAATCAATAGTAGTTCCAAAAAATACAAATTACACAAMATAATTATTTTGCACTGGCCAACCCAAAATTGATTGGTCCCTGTGGTGCCTTCATGATCTACTGTAAATCTGATCTGATCTTGACCACCCCACTGTCAATGGCTCCATACTGCTAAGATTATTAAGACATTTTAGTCTTTTGTCAAATAGTTGTTCACGATGTGGTCAAGCATGTAGGATTAAAAATGTCGTTTTTTTTTAAAAAAATACCTAAATTATGTCAATTTCAAAAGTCTCACAAGATTATTCCTGTATTTTTTTTAATCTCTTAATATTATTCAGTGACCCTGGTGTACTGGATGAGGTCATCCCCAAAGACAACACAATCATCAGGGTAAAAAAAATTATTGCAGGGTAAAAGTGATGATTCAGAAAAAAGTTTTGCATTGATTTGCAGTGACCTGTCTTACTAAGAGTACAAAAACTATATAAATTCAAACTATGCCAAGAAAAGTCCCACAGCGTAACAGAATCAGATCTTTTTCGTTCTAGAGGTCAAGTRTTTTAGTTTTTTTCTTTCACCCATCTGTATTCTGTATGGTTAGATCTGTATATTGGTTAGGTACTGTATTTGACACTAAATGTCAATTTCAAATCACTGAGCATGTCTTCTTTTAAATTTATTCCATTCCRAAGGGGTGAACAGATTTTCTTTTTCAAAATAATACTAATGCATCCGCAGTCCATTTCCTGTCCTTTAAGGTCAATAGATATACGTGTCACCTGCACACATATTATTTATCCCATTTGAACRCCCCCCACCTCTCCTCTCCAGACAGAGCATTCTCTGCCTGAGCCAAATGSTATTTCGCACAAATGAACCCCCCGCTGACGAACACAGGGCCTCACCATGTCGGAGAGAAAACAGTAGTGGTCCGAGTGCAATGTCTCTGAATAAATCATGGGCCAGAGAACAAAGACTCCCTACAGTTTGATCAGCAAAGCTAGTTTAAATCTCTTTTTAATGCTCTAAGACCTGTGAAATGTATCAACCTGGCTGCATTAAACTCAGCTTAACATTTACAATGACAGCGAACCTTGTCTGAAGGAGCTGTTAATTCCTCATTTATTTTCTGGAAGAGGACACTCTCGAAGGTGTGCTGAGTTAATCTCCATTAGTTGATGACAGGGTGAGTTTTTCTTTCCATTTATCTGACTCCAGATTGGTGCAGGTAGTAAAAGCAAAGCTTTTGTCCTGCCTTTCACTGAGGCTTCTGACTTTTGTGTTAACCACTACGCAGTACGAGAGAAAACCTGAAAAGACTCTGTTACTAAACCTAAATACGTCTAAGAGGCAAACATAAGCACAACAAAATGAAATTTAAGTTAAGCCAACTTTACACTGGATGATGACCTCGAGACAAGGCAGAGAATCAGACAAACACTGTTTTTTGGAGGGTCTTGGTGACGTCTTCAGTTGTGTAATGGAAACACAGTAAATTTGAAGCAGAATTAGCCACACTGTGCTCATGCCTAACACTGGCAGCACTCCAAATATTTTTTTTTCTGTGATGCTTTGTCAAGTCACGTTTCAGGGAGCAACACACGTCCAAAAGGGATGTTCAGTTTTAAGATGTGCACTACTGCTACTACTAGTTTGCTGGGCTAGAGGTAGGGTCATGTTGACGCATTTGTCAATGGCAACTGATTGCTTGTTGGTTTGTTGCCAACATTTCTACAGGCAGCTGTACAGGTGAAAGTTGGGCAGTAATAAGATTTATAGAGATGGCCTTCATCTTTTTTAAGAATTGCACACTCTGCCTATCGCATCTTCTCTGCCTTCTKTTTAATCAGCTCCTCTGACAAAGGTCATCGAGGGAAAAATCCAGACCTGCACCTCGGGTTTTAGCCCATGTACAATCAGAAAGGCTTCATGTTAAACATTTATTTTGTCTGTTGTTTATTTAATAATTTATTTCCAGCTCAGCCATTACCCTTTTCAAGAATGGAGTCAGAATTTGACAAACTGAGGCCGGGGATAATGTGCTTCATCCCTCAGCAGGGATTAAGACAACAGATGCTCTTTATCAAACAGAAAAATCAGAGATAAGGTAGGCAGACAGTTTGAGGTAAACCATATCTGGGTCAGGTCCAGTCTGGGAAACAGCTAGGTGCTTATTATGGAACACAGTCATCCTTTTCTGTTCTTTTTCTTTCTTTCTTACTCTCCGTTATATTGACCACTTGCATTACTGAGCTCGTGGAACATGGCAACATAAAGTCTCTCATTAGAAGTTTGGGTTTCTATGGGAGGAGGTAGAGTATTGATCGATGCAAGATAGCTAACTGGAAAACGCTTCCCTTCGGAGACAACTAAAGATCATTTGGGAGGAGGGCTGCTGGCAAGCTGGAGACTATTCCACATCTGGTTATTGGACCCGAGGCGGTAGTGGGTACAGTATGTTTCTCCTGCAATCAGAAAGCACAGGGAAATCTATATGTGGTAATTACAAATTCATGCCACCACTGTGAAATTGAACACTTGGCATCATTATAAAGTAATGGGCACATTAGAGGGAATTCTGCCTGCAATGATTTCCCTCTTGAATGAGTATCATCAGCAGTGATCCACACAAATGCAATATTATCCTATGAAATTACAGATCAGATGCTATGCACCACTGGATTTTACTTTTCTTAAAATAACATAAAATAAAAATAAAAAATACACATGAAGAGACCTTAAAAACTGAAAGACTGCACAAGAGATAGTTGACTTGGTTCAAAGTAAATCCCTCACTTTGCTTACCAAGCTAATTTGGAAGTCATTATCTCGAGGAGGCTTTTTATATCTCAACTACAATAGCCAATTTGTACATGAAAATGTATGCAGTGACTCACATCCATCCTCTCCATCTGTAATATAATTACCTCACATGCTTTAACTCCCACTATGATTCCATAAATATTCATATGTATCAAACAATTCATAGGAGGCRCAGATGCCTTATCAAGTCTGAAGTGTTATGTATGCTTTATAGAGAAAAGAAAACCCAGACTTTGTGTTTGATATTGGAAACGAATGGCTGCTCTAGTCTCWATGCTGACAGGGTAAGACAATGGATATAGGTCATAAAAATAGGGTCCACTTAAAAAGTGCTCATCATGCTGGAAGGCAATGTCATTTTTTTTCAGCAACGGATGCGTGCAGACGCCAAGATGAAAGGCCACGTCGGCTTTTATCGTCATCCCTGAAATATCATTTTTACAAATGCAATTCAGCCTATTTTACCAACTCTGACAGCCTTTAATCAATGCATAAAGATTGTCCCCATCTCTGTCCACATCAGCTCTGTGAAAGGACGTTGAAAAAAAAATCATTGTTTTCAGTCATCATTAGATATATCTTTGCAGACTTTGTTTTGCAAAGCATCAAAGGCTCTCTGACTCTTTGGTAGCTGTTCATCTATAAATGCCACCACTCTTAGATCAACACGCTGGCTTTCACAAGTGAGGAGAAGACAATTATTGCCAGACTTCACTGCAGTTAGGATGTCACCACTCAGTTATATGTCTGACTTAACATAGGAAAGCTGGCACTTTTTTTAGCCCAATATGTGTATAAAGCTTCTTGTAATTTATTCAATAAGAAGATATCTGCCATAATGAAATGTGTGCAAAGTGAACTGAYGCTAAGATAAACCATTCACGATGAAGGCAACCCTTAAGTTTCCTAATGGTCCTTCATGTCCCCTACAAGACTGAATAAGAATTGTGGCTCAGTCACCTGGAAATGAGCAAAGAGGGAGGTGACTGGATGGGATTTGTTATGGTCATGCTCCATGAAGCTGCTAATTGTCCTTGGCCTGTAAAGCAAACCTACATGTCTTCGCCTTCTCCTTGCTGCTGTGCCGTCTTTTTATTCTCCCAAACCACCTCCACATTGTGAGGCCGCTAGTGACAGGAACCTGTAAAAKAATGTTTTGTGTCTCGCTTTAAAAACCATGCAACAGTAATGGCAGGAACTTCCTCTTATGGCATCTTGTGTTGCACATGAGTGTTTATTCAATCTGTGTGACCTAAAGCTTTTATTTAATCATGTTTCCCAAATGGTTTGGAGGACAGCGATGGCAGATGACCTCTTTTGCTAAAACAATTGGCACCCTGCTGATATCACAAATTCTTCTCTTCACTTGTCAAGAGTATTATAGCTCATAAAAAACGGATGAACAATGTAAAAAATTAGACTTTCTTTAAGTTAATAAAAACAAACCAGTGGTGCCATTGCACAGACCCCAATGATGCATTTCAACAGCAAGCACGGATCAGGGAGTATTTAGGAAGACATGTAGATTTGGAGTTATTAAAGCCTGACTCATACAATGGGTTGTAGTTTGTGCAGTTTTTAAACTGCCTGTTTCATTTTGATCAGTTTCTGTTCTCATTTCCCGAACAATAAAACATTAAAATGAAGAGACATAAAAGAACACCTTCAAAATAATACAAAAAAATGTCAAATAAATAAAATACACTGCCTGGCCACAAAAAAAGTCACCACCAAAAAATAAAAGTCACACACTCTAATATTTCATTGGACCAACTTTAACTTTGATTACGGCACACATTTGTTGTGGCATTGTTTCAATAAGCTTCTGCAATGTCACAAGATTTATTTCCATCCAGTATTGCATTAATTTTTCATCAATATCTTGCATCAGTGTGGTAGAGTCTGAATGCTGCCTTCTCCAGCACATCCCAAAGATTCTCAATGGGGTTCAGGTCTGGACTCTGTGGAACCAGCGTCCAGAAGCGCTGGGG
>NW_013952505.1:761911-767814 GCF_001266775.1 Austrofundulus limnaeus | reverse complement strand
GTCTAAGCCAGATAAATTTCAAACGCCACAAGGCAGAGCATCATTTCAACTCTAACTCCAGGGCTTTAATGACAGAAGAGCTCTCAAACAAACATCATCGTTCACACAAAGACTTCAGAGATGGTGTTAGCAAAGCACAAATTCAGCCACTTTTCCAGAAAACACTAATTGGAAAGTGACATGATGATGTACTGACAACATTGAATGTAAGAATTTATGTACTTTATTACTCCTTGATAAACAATAAAAAAGTGTCAAATTACATTTATGGTTTTGGTAAAAATCATTTTTACCTAAAATGCAAAATTATAAATGTTCTGGCTGCAGCAGACAATTAATGCTCACGTATGGATTGGAGCTTTAGTATGTCATGCACTCATGCCCGGCATGGTGAAAATGTATAAATCTGACGGAAGCACTGGTGCCCTTCATTTTTCAGTCTAATAGCTGTGCATTAACAGCTGCTAGTCGCTGTCTTAAAGTCATTTCTTACCACCCATGTTATCCTAGTCTGCCATTTTATTACCATAGCACTATAAATCAGAGGGCAAGGAGGGGGCCAGCACCCCCACCCCCCACCTCCACACACACATTCACACCTGCCTTAGGGGAGAAATATGAAGCTGTGTGATGGCTGTGCTCCACAAGCTGAGGTGGCTATAACCTCAACATTTGGAAAGTAGTATTTAAAAGTCAGTCATTGGTTCTGTTTTGCCTTGCGGTCAAATGATTAGAATTTTACAGCATTCTATGTTGAATTATTCTGCCTTTGTATTGTTGTGCTTACACCACGTCTGCCCTGTAAAATGATCTGTCATACTGAATGAGCTTAGTTGACTGGATTARATGTGCGACTTTTTTTTCATTATTGGAAAGAAAACCAAATATTTTTACTTAATATTACCACCATTAAATGCCCTAATGCTGCTTTTTAGGAAGGTTATGGTCTCTGGAAACACTGGGGGTTATATAAATGTTTTGGCCACAACAGTGCAATTCAATATATCCCCGTTAGGCCTGTTTGCTCCTGTGTGGCACAGCAGCACACTGCATTTAATTTACCAGTGGCTCGACTAAATGTAGCAGGAAAGGCTTTCCATAATTCATGAAGGAAGAGAAAGAGAKGGGGGAAGAGCATGATGAATCTACGGCTGCTGTAATTCATGTATCTTTGCTCCTGGAATTTYGGCTGAATGTTAATGGTTAAAGACAAAAGACAAAAAATGAGGTACTGCAGGGACTGGGATCAGTGGTTAAATATGAAGCATGAGAGGAAAGTCTTTAGATGTTCGGATGTTCAAAATGGTCCACAGAGGTGATCAAGTCTTTAWATATCTTGAGGTCCAAGCTGGTCTGAGGAACTGATTGGTCTTTGGATGTCCCAAAGTCCAGGCTAGTTCACAGAGACAATTAGTTCTTTAGATGTCTTGAGGTCTAGGCTGGTCCACAAAAGCAATCAGATTTTTAGATGTCCAGAGGTTCTGACTGGTCCACAGAAATTCTTGAGTCTTTTGCTGTCCCAAGAGGTTCCGGCTGGTCCACAGAGGTGACCAAGTTTATAAATGTTCTGAAGTCCAGACTTTTCCACAGAAATGATTGGGTCTTTATATGTGCTTAGGTCCAGGTTGGTCTACAGAGGTTATCAGGTCTTTAGATGCCCTAAGGATCAGACTGATCCACAGAGGCGCTCATCTTTAAATGTCTTGAAGTCCAGCCTGGTCAACAAAGGTGATGGGGTATTTTCAGCTGTAGCTCCTAAACTGTGGAACCAGCAGCTTATATTGTATCGTATTGTATCATATTGCATTTTGTCGTATCATAGAGTAGCGCATCGTATTGTATCGTAGCATAGCGTATCATGTTGCATTGTATCGTATAGGCTTAATTTCTTTTTTTTAAATTCTCATCTTCAAATGTTTGTACTCACCGGTATTGAATCCAGCATGAGTTGACATTTTTGCAGCATTTTGATGGCTTTCTTTTATGTCTCATCATATTTTTGAAAAGTTTTTAGTTTTCGTTAGTTTCCATTGTCTCTGTGTATAGTGTTGTCTCWTTTACAGTTTGTTTTGCATGCTGCAATTTGGCCAAATACGTTTTTTAAATGTGCTATACAAATGCATATGATTTGATCTGATGACCAAGTTTCGGACTGGAAATAMATTAAAACAGTCAAACAAACACAAATGTCCTGCCAATCAGTACTAGACTGTGAATTCATATCTTCAGAATCATAATTTTCTTTTATTTCTCAGTGGACTGCCTATCAATACAAGYGGACATATTAAATATGAATACTAAAACCACTATATGAATAAAGTCAATAAATACACTGCAAACATACAACTAAACAGGCTGTTTAGACCTAATTATTGTGGCCTCTCATTAAAMTTTCTTGGTGACCCCGGCTTTAGAGTATTTTGAAAAATTTCTTAATGGTAATTAAAGATTACGATTAATGACTACGAAAACAGATATTTGCTTGACTGAGGCCATGAGGAAAATTTCTCACACTCCCCCATGCTTACACATGCATGCTCTAACAAACACAAAATAATCCATGTGATGAAAAATGACCACAGGCATTTTCACACACTCCACACGCCGGCACCTGCACTCATACACAGATTCACTCACCTATGCACAGACCTGACCTGTAAATCAAAACTTGTCAATGTGTAATTTATTACATATTTTTGCCTTTTTCAGCTCCTGGTGGGAATGCTTTCAAATATTGAAGTGAAGTAGTGATACAAAGCTGGAAATTAGAAAACACTAAGTGAYAATAAGGAGGTTGAGAAGGAGTTTGGCTTGTTAAAAGTGTAAGGAAATTATTATTCAAGTCTTATTTTCCAATTTCAACTAATAATACAAGCAATACACTAGCATAATTTTCAGCTTTAAATTTTTGTTCACTTTGTATAGGACTCTGTGATTCTGGATAGCCCTTTAGCAAGCAGGGAAATGTGTGCTGTTGTAATGAGGACCCCAATCTGTGAGTTTTGGCACTCATCAATTGGACTCAAGAAAAGAACATGAACTGGCAGTTTCTTGTATTTCTGGATAACTCTGAAGATAATGGGAAGTCTGTGCAAATCAGCTTCGATTTCCTGGATGTCAAAGTCAAAAAGTAAGAGGCAGGTACAAGGGAAACAAGTCCTGAATCTCTGAATTCAGCTCTAAAACTAAATTCAGAAAGGAACTTTTACATTACATGGGGAGAACAATAGAAATTCCCTTCCAGTTGCCACTCACTGTTAAGGTTATGTGTTTGTGAGTTTGAAAATAATATAAACTAATAAAGGTATTTACATTATCGACCTTCACTTGTTCGACTCCCATAAACTGTGACTTCTCGGAAGAATAAAATGGTTACCATTTYTCTTTTTGTATGGCTCTGTTTTCACATTTACTGACTCAGTGTACTGTAAATTATTAGACGTGATCATCGGCACATCTATAAAAGTTAACAAGGTCACTGTTAAACCTGGGTTTGGACATTTATAAGGGCTTTGCACCTCTCCATACTGCACAGAAAGAATAAAAAAAAAACAGTCACGAGGAGAAATGCTGATGCATCGGTCATCTTTGAACCTCTRGAAATGCATCTATTTTTTGATCTGCTAAAGTTGTTTATGACTATTTATTAGAGGATACACATTACCCTTACCAAGGAACTGATGCATGCTTTCCATCTTTTAAAACACACATTCAGAGCATGTGTGACTAGTAAGGGTGTAAATCATCAGTTTTACCATGGCACATTATACAGTATTTATCTGTTTGGATGACAATATATTTCTCAATATCACAATGTCCGTCATGATAAAATTACTGTACTWTTCAGTTTAATTCAYAAGTCTTCATTTGATATGGATTGATATCATATGCCCATCTAACACAATCCACCTCAGGCACATGATGATGATAAGCACTGATACCACAGGTGGGGTGTCTGTTGTCTGTTTTGCATGTTGTTATGCAAYGCTTCAATTTTTTTATGAGGAAGAAACAGTATGGTCTTTCATTGCCACTATGTGGGATTCTTAATCCCGGGCTATAATAGGCTTGATTCGACTCAACAGTGTCACAGAACATGCCCCCCTGATTTGGAGGCCTTGTTCCAATCTGGCTCCAATCATCGCATTGAGTCTCAGAGGCCAATCCTGATTTTCTCGCCTCAGATGAGTGATCGCGGGGAGACAGCCGGACATGCGCTGCCAAGCCTGATCGCATGTTGAAAAAAAATTAAAAATCACACAGCCTCATGCTAAAATGACCAACTGTGAGCTTGCTTTTTTTTTCTTATCCACGGTAAAGGCTAGATGTTCTGGCAGGCCTCCAGTTTCACAGTTCTTTCAGCCTCTCTCTGCATAAAAGAGTGCAGGTAGCATAATTACACAGAGTTTTTCACACACACACTTTTGAATTTCACAACCCTGTGATATTATGGTGTATGCGTTTGATGTGGGCATATGAAGAATTGTCTCCTAACTTCGCATAAAGCAGCCACAGAGGGAAGAACAACCTGCTGCTTCGATTGAAGTGCACCTGTCAATTGCGACCTGCTGGATCAAAATAACCACAAAGAAGCTCCTGTGGCTTGTACACCTTTGTCGCTTCCTTTAGAAAATACATTGTTAGACATTCAAAGGGGATGTGGACGAGGTTATTACTTTGTCAGAGAATGTTTCCAGCTGACAAAAGATGAAAAATACTCTTCCTCTCTCTGTAACAGCCGGYAAAAGAGTGTGTGAAAGAGTGTAACCTTGGTGGCTGGCGAGGCACTGACCCAGGTCACTTTGTCTGATGTATGATGCACCATCACAGGGCATACGGCACATTTATTAGACTGCGTAATGATAAAAAGATAGTGGGGGGGAAATGGATAGTGGTTGAATTGGAGCCCACACATTGAGACGAGGCTTCTCCTCGCAGTCTCCTGGCAGTAATATCATAAAGCAGACGAGGGGAGATGCTCCTCGCGAATACAAATGCCGCCTTTAAGTCGCAAACGTGTGGCCCGAGATGTGCCACCATATTGAAGGGGGGAGGATTTAACTCTTCAGCCGATTAATCTCTGTCATCATCTCGGCATTGTGGAGAAGCAATTTAGATGGTAAATACAGTTTGCATTCCATACATCATTTGTTTGGTGTCGTGGCACGCTGAAGTTTGGATGCATGTTTCAGGCCTAAGCAGGATTTATGCTAAATAAATGGGTCCAAGTGTCACTTGAGATTTTATATTTCTTTCATGGCAACRAGGATTTTTTTCCCCACAGCATATTTATACTCACCACCCCAATGGAAACAAAGTTTAACTTGGGTAACAAATTGTTTTCATATGTCAGCAGAGGGATGAATGTGTTACATTTGATAAACTTATCATCATAAAGGGATTTGGCTTGAAAATATAATCACAACKTTAAATAAACAGCAAAACAATTAAATGGCGAGCATTATATGGAGAAATGTATAAGAGTACTTGTTGTGAATGTCTATCAGGAAACAGTGAAGGCATTCCTTGGAGAAAGACACATTCAGTCGATGTCATGGCCTGCACATAGTTCAGATCTCAACCCAATTGAAAACCTGTGGTGGAAATTAAAAAAAAAGTCCACAAGAAGGCTCCGGCCTGCAAAGCTGATGTGGCAACTGCTATCAAAGAGAGTTGGCACCAAGTTGATGAAGAATACTGTTTGTCACTCATCAAGTCCATGCCTCAGACACTGCAAGCTGTTATAAAAGCCAAAGGTGGTGCAACTAAATACACGTGATATATTTTGAATGGTCTTTTGTTTATATGTTTTTCATGATTACATACTTTTTCCTCAGAATTGAGTGATTCCATATTTTTTTCCCTGTGCTTGGTCAATAAAAGTAACATTCACTGACTTCCAC
>NW_013952505.1:759088-761386 GCF_001266775.1 Austrofundulus limnaeus | reverse complement strand
ATAAAGTTTTATATCAAGTTTAAGATTAATTGTGATTAATTGTGATTAATTCACAGCTACCTTGGAATTAATAGATTAAAAATTTTAATCATTTGACAGCCGTTTTATATTAAGTTTAAGATTAATCACGATTAATCGTGATTAATTCACAGCTTCCTTGGAATTAATAGATTAAAATTTGTAATCATTTGACAGCCCTAATATATACCTTCAATGAGGATCACAAACCCCAGAATCTGAACACCGGTTTGTGTGCGGTTGTGAACATGCATGTATATACAAGATTTTTCCAAAGAAATGTTTAATAGTGACTGTGGAGACCCAAAGACCCGACCTCAAGACCCGAAACAGACATAAAGGAGACCAGTGCCAAAGACTCCGAGAGGGACCCCGAGCATGGACCGTCCAGGGGCACCAGTGCAGGAAGAACCATGCACCCCGCCCCCAGAGTGGACAATAGGAGAAAACCAGGAGAGCCCCCCCAGCGACCCCATGCAGTACTCCCCCAGKGCTGACAGTGGCGAGCTCACAGGCCCCCGCAGCGCCAGAGCAGATCCAGGTATGGACACAGAGACCCTGGCTCGCAGGGCGCCCCACTCCCAGGCTAAGGTCCGATAGGGCCAGAGGACCCAGGCCCCACCAGGCAGTCATTGGGCTGAGCCGGCACACGCCCGAGCGCTCAGACACCGAGGGCCACCAGTGCACCAGCGCACTAGCGGTTCTTGATGTTTATTCTCTCAACAGAAAAGGGGACGGGAGGGCAGAGTAAACTAAACCCCATTGCAGGGTTCCTTTGTATGTAAAATATGAAAATAAATAAATTCACCACAAATTTTAATGAACCTTTCAAGGAAATTCTATTAGTTAGAGCTAAGGCTGGCAGAAATTTGAGCCTAATTGCACAGCTGTTGTAATAGTTGGATTTTGGTTTTCTAAAATTAAATATAATCATCTTTCCCACCGTCAAATAAACTAAATTAAAACACACAAAATTTTCAGGAAATGTTTAATGCACCATAGAGATCAGCTGGTTAAAAGTGCACCCCCTGGACAAAGTTAAACAGTGAGCTGGGCCAACCGCTGAAGCTCTGCTTCCTGTGGGAGGAGCTAAACCCACTCTGCCTATATTTTCAGGCATAAAAATGATTGATAAGTGCCTTCCAACCTACTAGGGGGTAGAGGAGGGACAGTCTGCAGACATATAGGATGGGTAACTGCTAGAACAGCCATCAATGGACTGACAACATACAATTTGAAGCAGGTGGTTCCTGAATGCAACAGCTTGCCCAGCCCATGTTGAGCTGCCAGTCATTTTTACAAAAAACATTTTATTTTGATTTTATTTTGAGCAACACGTATGGCCCCAGTGTAGTTCCATATTTCCTCTAATACTGTTCTATTTTTGGACATTCATGGGCTAGATCACAAGGCAACCAGTGGGTGAGAGAGTCTGGGATATTCAATTCTTGTGTGAAATGACTGAGTTGAAAGTCAGCACCACATAGCTTTTCTGTAGAGAACCACAACCTCATGCTTTGGACTGTTTTGCCATGGGTTTTTGCACCAGAGGAAAAAAAATGTGTCTAATGATATTGTTTGTGAATAAGGAGTAAATAGACCATATTATGGACAGGAGACTCCATGGCATCTGCTGCAATGATGTCATTGTATCAGACAGAGCTGTTTCTGGATCCCTCTTGGTTAGCCAGTCCTTTATCTACATTCCAAATTTCACTCACTTTCTCAAGATTTGGGTAATGACTGAAATTATGACATTGCGTGAAGTCAGGAGGCCAGTAAAGGCACATTGCTTGGTGATAAAGTAAAAAGTTTAACCATCTGGGGGAGCTCGGATGTCTCAAAAGGTGACAGTTGAGATGGTTTAGGGCAACTGATTGTGATGTCTTCTGAGTGATTTCCTTTGGACATTTTCCAGACGTACCCACATGGGAGGAAAACCAAATTTGCTGGAATAGGTATCTCTCAAGTGGAACTTGAAAAACATTCTTAGGAAAATTATTTTTATGGTGTTGCCTTCATGACCCTTCTTCAGATAGGTGAAAGAGAAGAAGATGGATGGACGTTGATTTTTTTACATTCCGGCTTTGACATGCTGGCATTTTGTCTCAAACACTCTTTTACCAGACTGTACAATCTAACAACGAGTGCACATTGTCAAGGACAAAGTTGATCAATGCTATTCCAAAACAAGCTCTCTCCATTGTTTCATAATGGTTTGTAAATCATTACCATACCATCAATTTTGAACTGCATTGTTATTCTAAATAACTATATATA
>NW_013952505.1:751246-755675 GCF_001266775.1 Austrofundulus limnaeus | reverse complement strand
CTGTAATTCTGAGTGTTTATGTGCTGCAGAACAGGAACCTGCTGTAAAACAGCAATTATGCTGAGTCAGGCTTGATTTTTAATAATCTTTTCCTGTTAGATAAATAAATAAAAAAAACTCTAAATCATGATGCCTATTAGACTTCCAGCATATGTCAAAACCACCTTCACAAACTGGGGAGGATTTTTTGCCCAATACCCCCTTTGAGCTGCTACACTCTGGCTGGTTTTCTTCACATCTTACTTTTAATGAGCAAAACATTTTTGGAGTCTGTCCAAACCTAGAGCTTCTCCACAGTCCTATAGAATGAGATTATCTGTCTATCCAGCAGCTGGAGAAAACGGTGGGAAAGAGGAACCTGCATGGAAATCACCAAGCGGCTCTACCGCTCCCTTGGCTGTAATGTATGAGATCTACTGCTTTAATATTGCCGTTTAAAACCGTAAAGTCTGCCTCTTTATAAGTCAGGAGAAAACTCCAGTTCGCCTGCTGCACTTCACTGGCCCAGTGGCAGAAGTGGCTTGATAGGGAATGCATGTTTCATATTCAACAGTCAATGGGGTGAGTAGTAAATTATGCTACAGTCTGCCAGCAAAGCATGCAGATTGTCCCCTCTGTGTGCAAAACAAATGCAAAACAATTTTACATATGGTATTGGTATAACATCTGAAGCTAATGGAAAATTTAGAAAACACAGGTTCAGACTGAGTGATGGGATTTAAAATTGTATTCTACACATGAATGCCTGCCATAGTGACTGTTTGACCTAAGATGCTTCTTTACAATAAATAGACAGCAAGTGGTGTGTGTGTGTGTGTGTGTGTGTGTGTGTGTGGGGGGGGTAAATCAAGTCCATAAGGGAAAATGCAGAAATCAAGCCATTTCTGTGTTGCTTTTCTTCATCTGTCTACCTGTACCACAGCTTGCTCGAGAGAGTGATGTCATTCTCAGATGCTACGCACATTGACCCTGGATCCTTGGAGTCGAATGAAACTCATGCACTCCAACTGAAAGCAGCAGAGCTTCAGATAATTGACACTGGAGCAGCTTTGAAATGCTGATTAGGCACAACCTGCCCTATAACCACCCCCCCACATTCCTCCAGACAGATAGCTCCGCATGCGGAGGAGGAGGCTTTTGACACGGGGAGAAATCCTTAAAGGGAACTCTTTCTGATGGAGTTACAGTATCATCGCACATCAGAAATCAGGGCTGCTTCTCCGGAGACGCTCTTGGAATAAAAAAAAGTAAGCGAGGGAGATGTGAAAAGCATTCATTAGGGCGTCAGCGCTTCATTAAAACCTCCTTTCTGGGTTAATATTTCCTGGGTAGCTGCATGTGATTTCTGTCACATTGCCTCAATGTCTTTATCGCAGCTCCGCTGCTATCAGCGCTTCGTTACACTTGGAGATAGCACTACATAGCAAGATTAAGATCATGTTTAAAATTAAAATTTTAAGGCTCATTAATTCTTAAATAAGCCTTCACACACTAGCATATGTTAACACATTGCATGTTTTGTAAATTTTCTTCATTTCCTCTCTGGCACAACACAGTGTACTGTCATGAGAAAAAAGAAAGTCTGTCTTTATTTATTTTATTTTATTTTATGTGGTATTACAATGTTTTAAAATGATTCAAATTCAAAGTACAGTAATACAAGTAGAAATATTTGCCCAAAATCCAAAGCATTTGAGCACAAACACTTTAAAACAGTTGGTAAGCATGGAGGTGGAGGGGTGATTGTTTGGGCTTGTTGCTGCTGCCCACTAAAACCGAGAAGGGAGAACATATGACCCCAGTTCTAAAGTCCTTACACTGGCTCTCTGTAACACAGAGAAAAGAGTTGAAAATATTTATCTTAGTTTACAAATCACTGAATGTCTTAGCACCAAATTACATTAAAGATTTGTTGTTGTATCATCCTTCCAGACCACTCAAGTCTTCTAGTTCAAGTCCACAATCTTTCCAATTTCTCCACAATAATGTGAGATTCAAAATGTTAAATGGTAAAACCACTTTAAGGTATCTAAACTCTATTTCTTCAAAAACAAGCTGCTTAGGAATCTGTCTACAAAGGACAAGTTATCATTTCTCATTTTTGCATGGAAGCAACACTTATTTTTTAATTTTAAGAATACTTTAAAGAGTGTACAGCAAGTGGAAATGCTGACATGTTTATGCTACGTTCAAAATGCAGAGAAGATAACGTCCACAGCAAGGTCACCGTTCCAGGACAYATTTGTCTCTCCTCACCGTATGATGAGAAATATTGACCAAGAAGCTGGGAAGAACCAGGAAAATGTCATGGCACAACTTTGTCACTTTGACATATAGGTGAGGCAGAACAGTGAGCGTGGATTAAAAGACTTGATGCGGACGAGAGACCTATCACTCAGAATGAGGGATTGAGGGGTTACTCCAGGGCTATTTGCACTCAGCCCTTTTTTTTTTTTTTTTTGCGTGAGTCTGCTGTCAGTGGCTACAGACTGGAAACACATAGGTCGAGTTCTGCCTGAGAAAAACGATGACTTACCCTCGTCTCGTCTCACTCGGGGTCCGGACAAATTCGTCCCCTGGGAGCAGAAAGACCTTCTAGCATAGCTCAGCCCTTTGACCTTTCAACTCAAAYGAGGCCTTTTCCAGCTGTGATGGATGACTTTTTGCACAAGTCTCATGATTTACGAAGAGCTGCAAATATTGGCTTTTTTTTCCTCCCCAGCCCCTTTTCTTGTTCGCCTTCATACTGTTGATTGAAGCGGCTCTCCTCACTCTCATGCTCATCTTTTCTTATCAATTAGCATCTTGCCAGAAGATCCCGTGGCTCTGTGTGATGCCGCCTGATGCAGGGTTACAGATGGATGTGGTAATCATGACAGAGGCTCTTTCTCTCTCTGACATCTCTTCACTGGGGTAATTTTTCACTTTTTTAATATCCAAGTGCCAGAATGTGCGTTTAATGGCTTCCCGGGGGCTATAAGCTCAAATGTATTTTGTGTCAAAGTGCTGTACCCTGAGTGTTATGGGAGACTCCCATGGTGCGGTAACCTTTCCATTAGGAATAYGAAAGTCTCTCTATCTGTCTTATTTTTTGACACCAACCCTAAACTGTTATTCCATCTAACCACTGTATCTGTCTTGAACTTGTAATAACTAGTCAGAAATTAACAGGGGTTTGGTTCCTTTGATACAAGATCTGAGCAAAACTAAATATCCACTCCAGGAACCTTTTTCAGGAACCAGGACATTTTTTATCTATCTGTATCAGCTGCATGAACCAGGGTCAAAAATCTATTACTTACACAGATATTTATCCAAGAAAACAGTCTCGGTAGGAACAAAGTCTTTTTCAAAACTTCCCTGAATCTCTGGAGTAGGGAGTTTTGTAGTGGGTGGGCATTAGACATTTCTGATTGGATGAATATCCCCAGAGTTCCCAACAACACTTCACTGGAAGTGTAAATATAAAAGAATCGAGGCACTTGACTGCGTGTGTGTAATTGGGATTCTGTTGCGATGGTTTAAATTTTTAAAAACACTTAAGTTGCATCACAGTTTGAAGTGATTTTTCTTGAGTGTAACCACTATGAAAGTACCAGATTCAAGTTTTAATGCCTGTAAACGCAGCTGTATTTCTATTTTATTATTTTAGTTCCCCTATTACACTAGAATAAATAGCCTCACCATGATRTAATAAATGTGCCAGAACTTGGATGGTTTTTCCAGGGTCTTTGATAGGTTTTTATGCTCATGTTAGGAAAGCGGTGGCATGGGCAGGGTGGATTGGAGCTACAGTGGATTTGAGCATGCACGAACGTAGCAAGGATGCAAGAGGTGGAACATGGTTTCAGCTGCATGGATTAGTCATCATGAATTGAAATTATGACCTGTTATGCAGGTGTTATTCTTATCCTACAGTCCCAACATGCCATCGGCCTCCCGCTGGACGTGTGGTGCAAAGCTGCATCCCAATAGCAGGAAAAAACTTCTTGAGCACTAAGGATGTCAYGACAGCTTCCTGTGAAAAGAGATTTAGCAAATTTGCTGTGATCGAACCATGGTCTAACAGATCATAAAGGGTTATTATCCTATTTAAAGAGTGCATAAGAAGCAATTGCATAGTACTGTATATACTGCATTGTCAAAATTCATTTTTTGCAAAGCTTGAATTTACACTATTTTTAATTTAAAATAATCCATGTGAAACAATCTGTGATTTTTACTTCATCAGTCTGATTTCACTCTTTTCCTGTCCCATTCTGAATCTAAGCTGCTACCTGACCAGCATCAACACTTCAACATCTCAGTGTTTGGGAGAAGAGACAGTTAACCTACCCCAAACTTCAGGGCTTGATGGAAATAAATTGACTGAAAATGGATACATTGATGGTTTACAGTAAAAAAGTCAAGGAGATACAGAGTTCAGGGT
>NW_013952505.1:748782-750777 GCF_001266775.1 Austrofundulus limnaeus | reverse complement strand
TATATATACATATAAATTTTTTTTTGATTTTGGCTTATTTTTGTGTCCTCCATGAGAACATGCTCCTTGACATCATTGGATGCTTTCTGAAGCAGTGAAAGAAGGGGAAAAAATCATGGCACAGGTCAGCTCTAACAACATTAGCGCTCCTTGTCTCCATGCAGTTTCAGCTGCACCTCAGGAACTTTAACTGTGAAACTTCTGCTTTGAAACCTGCCCTGTTCAACTACAATCACAGGTAACCCAGAGATACATGGGTTGAGCAGAAAAGTACAGACAAGAATGATGTATAGGGGTGAAATAGGCCAATGTGTTACATAATAATCGGACAGATTTGAACAGTGCGTGAAGCTCCCTGCAGATCAGTGACCCAGAAATATCAGCAGCTGGCTTATGGCTCATACTATATTATATACATTAAAGTTCTTCCCCATGCTCTCCACTGCAAGAACTGTGAGTTCTAACTAAGAATAAAAGACATCTGCTTCAAACGGGAAATAAATATATTTAATCTCAGTTTTGTTGCAGAAAGTGGCCAGGAATTCAAATTCCTAAAAACAGTCTATGCCAGTGTGCATTGGCCTCATGAATAACTTCTGGTGCCAGTTTAGGGCAGACTGTGCTTTCATCTTATCTATTTAATGCTGAATGTTCTATTCAGGGCTGGAAAATTAAATCTAAATTTATGCACCAGTTGGTATTGTTTTATGACACTTGGGGTCTGATTTACTAAGATACCAAAAAAAAAAAAAAGCTAAAATACTGTACATTTTTTTAATTCACTTGCTATTAGTGGGTGGTGCAGGTGTTTTACTACTGGCATTGTAAGGTCGGGCCACTATCACTTTGACCTTATTCTATCCTGACCCTGGTTTTGTTTGCATTGAGCAGAGTTCTGCCTCGATGTGGGCAGAGATCATCATATTAAAAATGCACAGATCTTATTTCTTATTTCCTTTTATTTGTGACACAACAATATTGGACTATACCAAACTCGAAGTAAAAGTATCGAAAGCTGTACCGAAACATTCAGTCATATGACGTTAAAGACAAGAGAGCAGGATGACAGAGAGCTAATAGAAAATGTTAATTTGTTGCTGTGCAGTAGCTTTATACTACTGATCTGTAAATGAACTTGTTCAAATAAAACATTGCAGCCATTGCAAATGTGTAAAGTTAGTCTAATCTGTGTGGTTCCAGAAATTGAGGTGGAACTGGACCACAAGGGTTATTGCAAATATGGACCCAGTTTTTTTATTTTATTTTACGCAGGCCAGATCGGGCTTTGCAGTGCAAAAAGGCTATGATTATGTGCACAAATGGTAACAGGCGCAAAATTGGTGCAGACCACTCTCTTGAAATTAGGACGACATCTTAGGAGGAGCACGTACGATGACTGCAGCCACTTTGCACCAGCCTTTCAAATATGCTAAATATAGATGCAAAAACAGCAACCGCAACCGGTTTCAGGTTTTATAAATCCCATTTTGGGTGCTAAATTAATACATTTGCAAATCCTTTTCCCAGTATTTTGCATGTTCTGATAATCATCATATATTTCACAAATTCATGAARGTAAAAAGGCTAAATAGATTGCGTTTGCTACTTTGCTCATTTGACAGATGCAATCTTCGATGTACATAAAGTTCAGCTTTTTATGCGCTATCAAGTTGGGACAATTTTTTTTATGCAAACCTTTAGTAAATCAGGACCTTGGTCTTTAGCTTCCTAATAGCTTCAGGGCTTCTTCTCATCAACTTTGTGATAATCATAAACTATATATTAACTAAACTATTTTTTCACCATGTTAGTGTTAGCAGTATMAGTGTGGTTAAAAAGCAGTTGGTTTAGCCAAAACTTCACATTTGATCTTATTTTCTGTTTTACTTTAAATGTATTACTATTAATAATTCARCTTTTACTAAACTTTTGCATCAGTTCAAAAAAATCATGTGGAAATTCTTGGCTCCCAGAGGATGAAATGTGGACCCCGTT
>NW_013952505.1:745131-748518 GCF_001266775.1 Austrofundulus limnaeus | reverse complement strand
ACACACACACACACACACACACACACACACACACACACACACACACACACACACACACACACACACACACACACACACACACACACAAGGCGGTTTCCCATGTGCCGTCGTATGGTGGGGAAACAGAGGAGAAGGAAGCAAACCGAATAATTAGACAGATCAGAGGAAAAGATCCTTTGTTAGAGGTCATGCGACCGATAAACGGTGGGCTCGCTTGCGATGCATGTTAAGTGAGCATCGGTGTAATTATCCAGGTTGCAGTGTGAATGTGTGTAATGTCACGGCCTTTCTTCCTGCACTCCCCTCAGGCGCTTTCCTTCCTTGTCTGATGCGCCACCGACAGGGAGTGAAGGTCACTTGACCAGAAGAAGAAAAAAAAAGGTCAAGGGCGGGACCGTGCCCACCGCCGCACGGCTCAACCCACTGCCACTGAATGGTGAATTTAATTAAGCCTGAGAGTGACATTTTCTTCTCCCCGTCTCTTCTTTTCTGCCTCCCAGAGAGCGAGGTTGGGATTATCAATTTTTCTGAAAGAACCAGCACTTCAATCAAGAGAGGATAGAGACCCCCGAGGGGATTAATGAAGGTTTATAGGCTTATTTTTAGTTTCATGCCACTTCTCTTCCCTTTTTCCCCCTCTTTTTCAGGAAAAAAAGTTTTCAGAAAAATTACTTGAGAGAAAGGTTCTTTATACCTAATTTTGGAGGTTGATAGGTTCAGTTGTAGCGCAACACTTTTAGAAATGCGCATAGCATCTTCATTAAAACATCAAAAAGGAAAACTTCTTCAGGTTCGAGGCAGCAGCTCATCCAAGGCAGACCTCCTCCGTCTAAATTGGGAGGAGCTGGTGCCATGACAATCTGTGCTTGCTCTGCAGATTTTTCGCAGCCGATGGGGGGACGGAGTGCAATAAAAGCAGCCCCTTCCTGATGGTTTGGCGGTAGGTTTCTGTGGGCGACACGACGGAGATCAAGGGAGCGGGAGAACCGACTGGGCAGGCCTCGAGCCGCCTCTCTCTCGGGGGACTCTTTGCTTTAATCACAGTGCAGCCAAGCAAAGTGATGGTGAACTCTGCATGCCTTTGGTCTCCCTCTCCCCTCATTGTCTTTATTTCTCTCATTCTTTTTCCATTTTTTTTCTCCGTGTCCTCACATTACCGCTCATCTCCTCCTACTCATATATTTTTACCCCCTTCTTTTCTCTGCATGTATTTTGATGAATTTCAAACTGACTTCGACAAGCAGCTTCTTAATTCTAGCATCGCAACACATGCGTACAGTATTGGAGAGATGTTAATAATGTACAAAAAAAGGCAGCTGGTAAGCAAGAAGCACCCGCCGTAGCTTTAATTGAAGTGCGAACATGTCCCCGATCACTGAGCCTCCAGAGGCTAGCTGCCATAAAAGCATTGCTTGGAGCAGTCATTACTGCACAGGGAAACATATGGTGTCAGGTAGCTTTACGCTGAAATGTCCAGCGGCATGTGGAAGAAATAAAGGCTGGACTCTTGGGAACTGACCATTATGGGAAATCCTGAGGGCGCATCCTGCATGGTGCAGTGAAGGGCCCCAGACAAGCATGTCATTTGCTGCTGCCTGTTGTCTCCTCTTTGAATTGGTTGAAGCACTCCCAACGTGCAGCAAGCTGAGAACCTGTAGGCATGTTGCAGATTAGGGTTGTGCATCCCCGGTCTGTGGCCGGTACAGTATGTGTCTTGTTGATTAAATATACAAGAACAGCCTATTCAGCCTTTGATCACATTATTATGTGAATCAATACATACAATACATTCTCATTCAACAAACTGGAGTCAATACATGCAAAATAGGAAAAGAATGATTCTGTTAGTTGTTGCAACATTTTCACTGCAGGCAAAAGTCATCCAAGTCCGATTTTTTTTGACAGTCTACACATGACAAATCAGATTTTTTTTTCAGATTCAACAGATTATTTTTCAGGTGTGGTATCAAATCAAAACTTATCTAATGTTTTTCAAAGTGACAACAGTCTGAGAAGCACGTTGTATTTTATCAGACTTTTACATCATTTAGGTATGGGTACACAGATCGCTGCAGATATTGATATTATTGAWACAGTTTGAAGCGTGGGACTCAACATGTCTTCAGCTCCATTTGATTTGTCCTTTTTAGGCTTTTCAGACTTGTCATCTTGGATACATGAGAATTTCTACTAACATATGATACCAATGGTTGTATACCGTTTGTTGTATTGTATCAACAGTGTAAAATAGGATCAATACCTGAATTTGCTTATTTTTGCAGTATTGCTTCTGTTCCAGAAAGGCCATTCTGCACCTTAGATAAAACAAACACATTATTAAATTGGTTCTGATTGCACAGCTTCAGATACCATTTACGTTAAAATGTGTAGCATTCATATTTACTTCTAACAYAGTATGCTGCACATGAGCTCATGTTTTTTTTCTGCACATGGTTGCTTCAGACATGTAATCATTTAAAGCCAGAGTCTGGTTGAGGTCACATTTATAAAGTATAGTGTCAATGACCATTCTATAAATGTTATTTAAAGGGACAATAAATGGAAATTGTTAGGAGCAAGTTCAATTTCCAAGACCAATTTCAAGAATAAACTCATGACAGTACATTCAAAACATGGAGAATAAATTTGAAATGTTAGAAATAAGTCGAAATACAATAAAGTTGAAAGGCCAATATTATGTTTCTCAGTTCTATCCCATGATAAGGTAACTGTCACCTTCAGTTGTGAAATGTTTATATGTGTCAATCAAAAATAGATTTGACTTTGCATCACAGCTGTTTCTAAACACCTTGAAATTGGCTTCTGTCTCTTTAAGAAMCTCCTACCGCTTCTGTCATGCCCATTTCTGCACATCTTCACAACAGCTGCATGCCGTTCACAATCAGTAATGTTGTAGCCTATTTTGTTGTAATAATAATTTTAAAAAGCAGCAACATTATACAATATCAGTTTTGGAAAATTGCAACTCAGAATACAATTGAACCTTACTGTTGGACCAGAAAGTATGTTTTCTAATGAATCGAAGCAAGTAGAGAAACAACGGGCCTCATGCAAGAACATGTTCGTATTCTTATCCTAAATTTTTCTTACTTTTGTTCGTACAAAGGGTTCGTATGAGCATGCCATGTCAGATTCAACAAACTCTTCTATCTTCAGGAAAAGTGTGTAAATGAGCTGTGTAAATTCCACCTGTTCTATCCAGCTGCTCGTGCACGCGAGAGGAGATTAGCATAATTACCACCCCAAAAACACCATATAAGGCTATGTTTCCTGCCTCAGATACAAGGAAGTGTTCATTCATGAAAAATGACAGCGAAAACTAAAAAGAAGAACTTTTTAGATTTTCTTTTCTGGATCTCTGACAGC
>NW_013952505.1:741991-744577 GCF_001266775.1 Austrofundulus limnaeus | reverse complement strand
TTAGAATACGAAAACATTGGTGAATGCCACAAATTTTCCTAAATCACTCGTACGCACAACTTAAGAACAAATCTGTGCGTATGAACAGTTTTTGCATGAGGCCCAATGTTTCAGCTTGGTAAGCTCTCCCAGTCATCCTCACACACACACACACACACTCATCAATGTTAAGCTAATTTTGGCTTGGAGACACAGCCCAGAGGAGGAGCTGCACCTAAAAGGCGGTTCTAGGGCCAACCAATCGTTTTTGTTCTCCTGCCTGGCTGCCTCAGGACACTACAGGATTTCTCAAACATGCATGAATGAGTCAAAGCAAGACTCTGTAAGTTTTGATAAAGGGATAATGTTATATAAAGCTCAAAATGTTGATTTTACATGACATTGCTCCTTTAAGCTGTTTCTTTTTTTACACCATCTCTTTATATAGCAAATTGTTTTTGAATAAATGGTTCATGGCAAACACTTGCCCAGATTTCTACTTACTTTTGAATTTTAGGCTCAGTATAATCAGATTTTCTTTGTGCAGTATCCCACATATTTTTAGATAAATAATTGTAGCTCCACATTCAGTGCTCCATAATTCTTCCTAAACTATTTTTTTTATTGGTTTGTGCATTTGAAATACTAAAATTCTCCAAATATGCCATGTAATTGTGAATTAAACTTAGGTCAGAATTTGAAACTTTTCAGTCTGCAGATCCAAAAACTATATTTGACTCCTCAGCAGGACGCCCTGCTGCAGCTACGTTCCTGTCAAAATTGGCCTTGAGCTTCTGACAGCATTTTCAGCTTCTCAGCATGCATCTTCAGGCTAAACTGAGTGTGAGCAGTACAGTATATTTATTTAGAGGAACCTGGAAATTTGGAGTTAGAAACTGGGTATCCGTGCTTTCTTAAAATGTTCATTTATTGTTTGCCACAAGGAGTGAACAGTTAGCATCTTAGCTTTTTCTSTGCTGTAATATGATGCAGAGTTGTAAAAGTGTCAGTAAGTCCTTATCAAGTCAATAATGTCTCCGTTGCTTGGCAGGCATCAGAAACAAATGACGGTTGAAGCGCCATCTCCGTTTCGAAACTCATTTCCTCTCGCCTGCATACGTGTGTGTGTGTGTGTGTGTGTGTGTGTGTGTGTGTGTGTGTGTGTGTGTGTGTGTGGGTGTGTTTGTGTGTGTGTGTGTGTGTGTGTGTGTGTGTGTGCACGCACGCATGCACACTCAAACTAATCGGAGCAGGGAGAGGAAAGGGGATGTTATTGAAGTTACTGTGGTGATTCAATTTTAGCAACCACCCTCTCTCCCCTCCCTCACATACGCACACTCTTCCCTTCCCTTCCCCCAGCAACGCTTCCTCTTCCCTCTCTATTTTCCCACTAGAACAAAAAAAGCAAACATTTCTGAGAGGAATTCCCTCTGATGTGGGAGCTGCGACGGGTTTCGCCAACTGATCTGAGMGAGGTTTGGGTCTTTTCCCTCTGGGGGATCACGGCTCAGATACGCATCTGAACAGATGTGCTGAGCAGCCAAGTTACACGAAACAATGTTCATTTCTAGAACTTCCAAGTGTTCGGAGGAAAATTTTGAGTCTGGAAAGCAGCGACATGAAGGTGTTAGACTTTTATGAAAAACAGTAGATTATTTAGTGCAGGTGGGGAATGTTGAACCTGGACTATAACTGTCAAGTTGTAAGACAGTGTTATTATGAGTATTTTAATTAAATAATAGGAGAATAAATTCATAATGTTACCAGAATAAAGTTCTATTATGGGAACTCCTACACAAAAAAAAAAAAAAAAAAAAAAAACAGTCTTACCACTGTATCAGTTTTACAAATAAGAAAATATTTAATCTTTTAACACATCAGCATCAAATTATTATCAGTAGCAGAACTTTGAAATTATTGTGCAAATGACTGCCTATTTTTGAGGAAAGAACCACATGGACTTGGAAGGAACTGCTTCTTTTGTGGAAACAGAGCTGTCTGGTTGTGGTCAAAGAGAAAAGTATAAAGATGATCATCAAGATTTTGGATCCAGAGGTAGTGGAACTCCGGTGAGCACGGCAACGCCATCATCAACAATAGATTAGCAGGAGGCACAATGCACTGTGGCATATGGCTGCATTATCAGCTTTTGTGGTCACATAATGTAGATGGAAACATGTTACACTAAGTGACAAAAGAAGTAAACACAAACTATTTCATAAACACAGATACACATTAGAGGCTGAACAGAAAATGAAAATGTCATGTAACATTATGTTTTTTTTCTTGTAAAAAAAAGTCTGGCTGGCCCTAATGCTATCATAAAACTGAATATTGTTTGTGCTCAACTTTAAATGTTTCTGATTTACTAAAAAAAAAAAAAATGCTACCTTGGTGGAACTGAATCTCCATGCCAGTGAGAGGAATGCGTGTTAATTACAGCCTAAACTGAACAGTGGTTTTGTCCTAATTTTACTCTCCAACTTCAAGTTATTGGTCAAATAAAACTGTATGGATGATCTTTCTACACATTCTCACTCCCAAGTCGTCACATATTGACGCTTTTTCCAAGGTTCCCTCTACGTCCGATTTTGACGCGCCGGGTAC
>NW_013952505.1:735880-740716 GCF_001266775.1 Austrofundulus limnaeus | reverse complement strand
CCCAGCGGCCTGTAAATAAGAAATCGCAAATCACTAATAATTATGTTCATTTTTCAACTCATGCAGCACGGAGAGTGCTGTGAAGACACACAGTCGTTGTAACCCTGTTTTGTGGTTTTCCTGAAACGAGGCCTATGTGGCGAGGTAATTAGAGCCGCCACATGTTCTGGGTGGGGGGGTTGGGGGTGCGGTGGTTACCGCCGTCCAGTTGGTGCAACTGAGCAACACGGGGGAAGCCCACAGCTCTGCCAAGAAAAGGGCTGATCGAAATCCACGTGTCTTTTTTGTGGTCGTCACCGGGCTGAAAAGGGAATCCCTTCCTGTTTCCCCTGTTTTGTCATGGTGCTGCTATGGCAACTGAGTGTTTACTGTACTGGATTAGCTAGCAACAGCACAGCAACAGGGCAGAGATGACACACTCGCACAGTAATAGCTATTTATAGTCTCCAGCGCTAACTTTGGGTGCATATGATGGTGAACGCAGCCTGAGTAATGAGCAGGAACTCAGCAACAGGTGCAGATTACATGATGCACCCGTCAGCTGAAGAATAACACACATTTAAATCAAGTCTGTGTGTGTGTGTGTGTGTGGGGGGGGGGGTATTAGTGTGGACATCTCCATGGCAACAGTTTCATATTAGAGATGAAAGGTAAATAAAAATGTGGGTGGATCTATTTGTTTCTTYAGATGATTAGATTTTAACTGCTTTTGTTAGAGGGATATTCAGTCAGTGAGGAAGTTGAAGCTGTAATTCCTAAATGATATTTTGTTATATTTGTGGATTCACTCACCTTCTTCACAACTTAAAACCATCTTCTAAGTGGTTTTTAAGGTTTCATACAAAAAATGAAAGGACAAGCAAATATGAATCATTATATCTGTTGAACTTACCATGTTGCATGGACATTTATTCACAGTGAAAGTCTTTGAAGTAATTCCATTTAACCTGTTTGTTTGTAAAGACACAAGTGTCTTGTATTAGCAATACCRTACACTAAAACATTTATATCTTAGGCTAATTTGCAATGACAGTCCCTAGAATGCATATCGTCTGCCGCCTTTAATGCCAGAGTTTCAAAGTAAAATCATTTAAAGATATTTTGGTCAAGGCTTAACAGCAGATATACAAAATGCCACACTCAAAKTATATGTTGGGAATGACTTATCTACCACCGTTTAAAATTTACGATCAACATTTGGTAAATTGACTGAGATAAAGCCATTACTGTGTTGGCTGATGTTTATTAGCTGTGGCGGCCATATTTAGTAGTTTGGCTTCAAAGAAACACAATGGTATTTTTTGTTTGAAACTTTCATTAAATATGTACAGTGGTTTGGTAAAAGACAAACAGTGTTGACTCTAGGATTTAAGGCCAAACTTTAAAACACCAATTGTGCACAATTTGTAACCCTCACATCATGTGTTGGGAAAGTCTTCAGGTACTACCAGCAAATTTTAGCCAATTATTTGTAAAAAAAAAAAAAAAAGTGACTAAGAGCCATTTGATTCTCTGCCTTGGTGAACTGGGTTGACTTCAAAAGGTAATCAGTTGTAGCCGTACTGTATATCTAGTCACTCTGTGGGAGATTCGTTAATATCTCACTCATTCCTGGGGTATTTTGATAATAGACAGACCCACACACGTGAATTCTACAAAAAATCGAAATAATTAGAGATACTCCTACCACCAGTAGGATGTACCATCGGACGGTGGAGCTCAATCAGGACTCATCTCTATTATTAACTCAGTACATAAGTTATTAATAATCTCCAGCCATTTTTCATGGTTAGGCTTCCCACACTTGAAAAATCCTCATTAAGATCCAAATTAGGGAGCTCTGGTAGATCAAAATTAATCTTATATTTTTTTCATTCCGAAATAAAGATTTAATGTCTTATCTCCTATTCTTTTAGCCGATCTTCCTTATTAATTTCACTAAGTCTGTATATGCAAACACATATTTTATCAGGATGTGAATACCTCAGAACGTTGTGTGTCGGTGCTTGCACAAAAACTGTGCTCCTTTATTGAAGTTTGTATATTCAACTGCACTAAGGCGATTTCTGCCCACACTCTCTTCATGCTTTTTGGTGTTTTTGTCACTTGTTTTCATATTCGCTCCTACATCGTGCCCACTGTCACATACTGTAATTTCAAGCGGAATACACAATACCTTCACACGCCACAAAGACCTAACACCTTTGATTTTTCTGCCGGCGACAGAGAGAGTGTGGATGTGACTTATAGATAGACACGTCCCTGCATGAAAAATCACTGAATTTTAAACAGCTCTATAGGAATGAAAATGAAAACCGTGTAAAAATTAATATTACATTTCCGTGACTTCCTATGCTGTTTAAAAAATAATGAGTCTGAATAAAAAAGCACTCAAGTTAATAGCCTTGAAATATCGTGCCCCCCGACATTTCTTCTGCACTTCCAGGAAGCAGACAGTGTTCAAATTGTTAGCAATATAACCCGTCTTTTACATAATGGCAGTGTCCATTTGATAACTTAATTGTTCCCTGCATTAGTAGGAAGCTTTTAAAAGTATTTAGGCAAACAGCTCGGAGACGAAAGGGAACGTCTGAAAGTTGACAAGTTTAAGCAAAACATGACTGAACTTTAAGAGGTATGGAAACATTTGTGGACCGGCGTACACACCGAGGCAGTCACATGTAACTGGGTGTGTATACTCCCTTTGCACAAACACACAGCACTCCTTCATTCCATGGGTGTTGGCTTGTGAAGGAGTATGAGTGGGGACATCCCCCTTGGAAGTGGTCTGACTCATTGCCGAGCCCTCTTTTGTTGTTGTTGTTTTTTTTCCTTTCTTTGGCTCGAGGAACACGTCCTGTATGCAGCTCCGGAGGAAACCTATGTTTTTTTTCCAGGATACGTCTCGCATGAGTTCACTGTGACTGTTTTGTAAAAGATTACATCAAATACGAGTTCCTAAAAACACATACTTATACCTGCAACTGCACTCTTGTATACAAAGATGTTTGTTTTTGAATTTAAAAGCACAGAGTTTTTCTGTTTTTTTCCAACCCCTGGCTTTGTTTACCTTAGCTAACCTTAGCTTTGCTGCAGGAATTTTCACATGCACGTCTGTCCTCACGTTCATTGACTTGTGAAAGGTTTACTGCTTAATGATGTTGCGCAAGAGTGCGGGATCAGCTGTTTTGAATCATTTCGAGCAGCTGGAATCACTACTCTCAGCATCGTAAAATGAGAGTAGTGGTTCCAAGTTTAAATTGATCATTGCTGTCGACCAGCTTTGATAACTCCTGCTGAGTCAACAAATTTTATCCAACCCTCAAAACAGCGARCGCCAAATAATTTCTACGTCTGCGTGTTATCTAACAAACCTGCGCAGCGAAGCCTCTCGACCTGCGAGCCAAAAGTTACGTTCGCCTGCTGATGCTATCTGACTGAAACATGTTAGCTACGTGACTCAGATGGCCCAGATAAAATTCTCATGACAAAGTTATCTCTGGAACCACAGCTATGAAAATGATTGATAGCAACCCTGAAACTTGTTCCAAACATGACATCATATGTTCAGACGAACTAATGAGCTTACACAGTGTACAAAAACAAACACATAAAACAACAAATAAATTAGGCTAGCTGACTGCTTGCAGCTAAAGCTAAAGTCGTGAAAACGGCCTGCCGATTGATGAACACAAACTCAAAAGTACATAATGTAAAACAATCACACCAATATACACTGTCATTTGCTTACCTTATTTGTTATTTTAAATAGTTTAGCTAAATTACATGCTGGTTGACATTTGCGCTATCAAGAAGTCACCTGCCCTCATGGCCAATGTCTGTCACATCTTATCAGCTACAGAGGATCAAAATTCATTTCATTTCATTTAGTAGTTTATTTGGCAGGGGCAATGCACACAAACATAGAACAGATCAAGTCTGTAATTGATGCGTTGCACAAAGAGCTTTTAGCTACAGCTAATTTGCAACTCCAGTTGCTGGTTGGGTATTTCTAAACAATAAAATACATACAATTTATACATCAACATGCACTAAAAATACAGTTGCATTTCTGCCTACATATTCATGTAATCAACCATGCAACTTTCAGTTTCATATATTAAAAACTATGTAATAAAATACATGTAATACATTAATATATACAATTTAAAATTCAGAAAAAAAAAAACAATTCATAAATAACCTTGCAACCTCTAAATTTATATAAATACACTCCCTCAGTACCTGTCCATTCTCTTGCATTTAGCTAACATACTAAAATTGTTACTATAGTACTAATTCATTAACACATACAGTCCCACACAGACATTCTCAGCCTGCTAACTGTCTGAGCAAAATAAATTAACACATCTTTGGTTTTCCTTTAGCCAGAATGTGGATGATTTTTTCAAGTACAGGTGCAGTTTTTACTTGGGAGGGCAAAAAGTTCCATAATGTTGTACTTTTGTGTAAAAATGGGGTCTGACCAAACAAGCTTCTACATAGGAGAGTTATGCAATTCTATTGGTGGTCTTCTAGTGACCCTGTAGCTCTTTTGCCATTGTATGCCTGAACTTAGTGCATCAGGAGCGAATTTATTGATACATTTAAAAATTAATTTAAGAAAAATAGTTACAAAATTCAAGTGACTTTCTCACCAGGAAGAAGGGACATAAGAAGATGGACTAATACCAAGACCTGACAGAGAGAAAAAAGAGAAGTCATGGAAGGTCGAGATCTAAGTGGTGCCATCAGAGTACTCTGTGCTGTGACATCTAAATATATTGCATTTTTTTTATTATAATGGTGTTTAATTCATCTCTGACAACATATGAG
>NW_013952505.1:732781-735612 GCF_001266775.1 Austrofundulus limnaeus | reverse complement strand
TCCTCTTAAAAATTAAATTGCTTCTGACAGCTGTGTGGACCCAGAAAAGCAATTCAGTTAGGACTAGAAAATGAAAATAAATGAGCTTTTAAAGCCTAATGAAGGATTTACCCTAAATGAAGAGCAGGTGGTTGGTAATAGGCCTTACTGCCACATTTAAGACAGCCAAGTTTGAAGATTTCAACCCCCACCCCCTCCTCCTCTCTCCTCCCAGCTCATGGACATGCCTCTGGTATTTACTCACACTTTTCCTGGGGTCGTCATGTCATTGAGCTTAGCTGATGGGAACGTGCCGTGTTTTTTTTTTTTTTTTTTTCCCAGTGTTTTCCCTGGCCGGGGAAGAACATGGGAAACAGAGCCGAGCTTCCTCTTTGGTTCACCATCCCCCCCTTCTCCGCCCCCAGAACAGCAGACCCCCACCACCACCACCCTCCAGCTTTCCAACACTGTTCTGGAATGAATCTGCTACACGCAAATGCCCCTCTGCTCYGGACATGCAGAGAAATAATGATGTCAGAAAGATGTAGCTCGACCTTTGCAGCCCGGTTTCATGGGAAGAACTTTAAACCAAAGTGACAAAGTATCCTCCCGGGTAAAAGCATGTAGAGGAATTCCAGCACTGATATCCATTACACTAAGAGTTCATGAACTACCCCCTCCATTTATTTTCCTTTTGAATTTTAGCCATTTTGAAATAAAGTAATAAAAAATGATTACATACAATTAGTATTTAGGTGTTTCAAATCCTCACTTTTGCTAGAATAAATAAAGCACCAAAGGCCGTGTAGAAGAAAAATATGGTTTATTTTCTGATTAAACAGCTACACGATCAAAATTATCCAGATCAAAGGAACTCCCAGAGTTAAAACTGAATAAAGAATTACTCAAAGGAATTAATTTATTTTCTATTTTCTGTGTTAACATGTTTTATTTTGCATTTGGCATTAGGCACCAACAGCTTTCACAAATTGGGCTTTTCCCCTCTTTTTTTTCTTCTTCAAACTCCCTTTTATTCGTTTCTAATTAAAAAATTAGCAGCGGATGTTGAGACATTACTCAGAGTTGTGCGGGCAGATCCCTGGGTAATTTAAAGCCTGTGTTTCGACTGTCACTTCCCATACATAGAAGTTAGTTTTTTTTCCTCTTTTCCTTTTTTAGAATGAGTGCTTGTCAGCAAGAAAAAAACAAAAAAAACAAACGCTGATTGTGTTATGTAACCCCAATATACATGAAGTCTGATACTAAATTTAAATTAAATGATGGTAGGAACTAGTTTTCAATCACAGTGTTCCAGAAAAAAAAAATTCAAATTGCATGTTGCTCACTTGAGTTACTTTGGAAGAAGCATGGTGCATTATAAATGAGTGAAACAATAATTATCACTTTTTTTTCCTTCATGTATTTATCATTTTCTCAATTCCAATTTCTTTCACATTTAAAGGTCACTTTTGGGTGTTTATAACATATCATTTGTCTGTGATGTAAATTGAACCAGTTAATATTTTACAGTATGTTCTATTTGTCTTCCTGTAACCAGTTTCARCAGCTGATTCCCCTTTTTAATGAAACTTCAGTCTCATATTTCTCATACTGTGAGCGTATTAAATATATTGAAGATGTCATAAAAGGTAAATCTGTATGCATCTATAATTTTGACAAAAATGAGAAAAGGCACTGATGCAATTTAGCTTTCTTTCCCCCACATCAAGTTATTACACTGGAAACAAGATGACCTTTTACAGAACCATAACTCAAGATTAGGTGCATTTGAACCAAACAAATATAAAATATCTTTGAGGGTTAAAATGACTGTTGGCTAAAGGAGTGTCTACAAGGACCTGCAACGTTTTATTCACACCTCCACAGGAGCATCGTGATTGTGCAAGTCTCAGTGGACAATATCACAGCCACATCACTCATTTGCATGACATTCACCAAATATGGAGGGCTCAATAATTGGAACCACATGTATTTGGCTCAATTTTTTTAAAGTGGAGTTTGAAATCATTCTACAAAAATCAGGAGAAGGTGAGTTAGGATGCAAAGACTCACAACAGACCATTCTATCTAGTGAAATACAAGTTTAAAGAAGAGCACATCACAACAGACTGTGTCCCAATTGCATATCCAAACCTCAATAGAGCTTTCTCATTGTTGTGTTTAATAACCAGACTAGCAATCAAAAACAATTCATACTTAAACAATGTAAAGCTCAAACATTAGGCTACTGTCAGTTTTGTGTCTTGGTGGAACCCAAAATGCAGGCAAACACAAGGACTTGAAGGTGAAACAAAACAAAACAAACAAAAAAGATTTATAACGTAATGACAGAAAAAGGCTGACGTGGCAGCAAAAGACTAACAAAAATAACAATGAGGAGAAACCTGACAATGAACAAGGCTTGATACATGATAGTCAATAATCCACTTTGGCAATAAAGACAGAGGACTGGTTAAGTATAACAAGATGATTGAGGAGAGGAAACACCTGGGTGATTACARACTGTGGCTAGCTGAGACTGGAAAAACAGTGTCTCAATTCATGGGTTGCAGCTGACGTCGGCTGCATTTGTCAGCTGCTTAACATCACTGTACTGTGCCATAGGCTGTCCCAGTCCGTATAGGTGCCTACACATGCTGCCAACAAATGCAGCCAACAAAACCCCCAAAACGTAGGCTGCATCTGAGTATCCCACTTGGCCAATGGTATCCCAGAATTTATTGTGCCGTCAGCAAATTAAACAGAAAAACAAAGACAGCGGAGGTATTATTTTAATTTTATGACAGTTTATATTTATTTATTTATTTTTGGAAACCACCAACACCACAAAC
>NW_013952505.1:728004-729351 GCF_001266775.1 Austrofundulus limnaeus | reverse complement strand
GGGTGGGGCAGAGCGTACACTTTGAAAATTTTGTGTGTGCAGCAGTCAGTGTGTGCAGGAAAGAACAAAGCTTGAGTATCGATCTTTTCACACAAGTATTGTTCAATACCAATACGAGCGCTGGCATCGATATTATCGATATTTAGTGTTGATCTGCCCACCTCTAATCTCAAGTCTTCAAACTGTCTCAAAAAGACTAGTGCTGAAGTTTGACACTTGCATGGAAGCTAGTCCAACAGAAATAATCCACTTGATACTATCTTTATTCAAAGGTGTACTCGTCTGGGATTAAACATTTTTTTTAGCAATTACGTGCATTTTGTTGTGTACTTGGGAGTCTCTAATGCTGAAAAGTTGTATTTAGTCTCTCAGTGCTGCGTAAATATATGCATATTCTGTTTGGGCCATATTTTTCAACCCATTCAGTTTTTGAAATTTTCTATAACTTTTTCTGAGTTACTACATCAAATTATTTACAAAGATATTGCCAAAAAAGTTCTGGACTTACAAACTACAATTTTGTTGTCTTCATTCTCCTCTGGCTCCAACATGTAAGACGGACGGACAAGTCTTCCCTTGATGACATCTTTTCATTAAATTTTAAATACAAACTTTATGTGCTGCTATATAGTCGTAAACCCCTCTATCAAACTACAATGGACTGCTCTGGAAGCTGGTGGGGGGCAGGGTGTAAAGTGCCTCATTTAGACTTAAAGAGACAGCCTCCAGACGAGTTGATCTGAGACACACCTTAGAAAAAAGGTGAAAGAGAGGCTTGTGGAGTTACAATAAGGAGAAATTCAGACCAAAGCATTGCAGCTCCACTTTATATAAACCCCAACTGAATGAATGATTTAAACGTGAAAGGGAAAGAAAGTTTTAAAAGCATGATATGCCTCCTTTAAATCATAAATGTGAGGAGATATTYCATGGCAGGTCCAAAGAGGGCAGAGGTGGTCTGATGTGGGCAACAAAAGGTGCACAGGTGTGATTTTCAAAAAACTGGCCAGTAAAACTACACAGCTCATTGGTTGCCATGAGTTTTGTAGAGTTACATCATATAGTGCAGATAAAACTTAAATAAATAAAATAACTGAACTGTACTTGTCTTCAATCACAAGTGGTGTTCAGTGTTAAGTACATCACAGAAAGTGTGCTATTTTTGGGAAACCATTACAAATGCATGACACAGCTGTAGGGAAGTTCTACTAGCTGGCTCTTTTACATAAAGGTTGCTCACTTTCAACCAGACATGTCAAAAACTGATGCAATGTCCATCTTAAATAGTTCTTCTTGAAATTCTAAGTTAAGCACGGAGATTCATGCTGAAAAGTCAGCAACTGTTAA
>NW_013952505.1:725326-726647 GCF_001266775.1 Austrofundulus limnaeus | reverse complement strand
GACATGTCAAAAACTGATGCAATGTCCATCTTAAATAGTTCTTCTTGAAATTCTAAGTTAAGCACGGAGATTCATGCTGAAAAGTCAGCAACTGTTAAAACCACACAAAACTATAAGTTTTTTATGGTGCATTCAGCAAAAACAGGAACCAAATGTAAAATGGTTCCATGTAAAAAAATAAATAAAATAAATAAAAAAAAATCAATGCCCTTTATACAGCAATGATCCTCCTTTCAGTGTCACTGATGAGATACTCAGTACATGCCCAGCTGTGACTCTGATTTGTTTGTTCTTATCTTTTAACCAGTCATCATTCCTTATGAATCATACATCACCCAACAGCATTGTCATGACTTCCTGTTTCCAGTCAGTGGTAATGATCTAAATTAGCTTTCACTGGTTCTCATTTTGGACCGGTGTCCTGTAGGCACTGTAGTTTTATGAATCTGGCTTCTGAGAACTGATGGTACTTTTTAAAGTGACAGTATACTAAGAAAAAAAATGAAGAGCTATTTTGCACCGGTAAGTACCAGCCCACTTTAAACACTGGCAACATGTGAAAAAGCATAAAACAACAAAAATAAATCAAAAGCAACAGTTATGAGTGAATGTTTGACTAGAGTTGTCACGTGACACAAGTGAACTTTCACCCAACAAATAACTGCCCGTATGAGTCATTGAACTGCTGCTTTACTTCTTAACGTGAAACCTTTAAATATTCTTCAAAATAAAATTCCCCACATATTCCTTTTTTATTGACTGTGTTTCAGATAATAGCATGCACATCCTCATCTGCCTCAACACTTTGTGTCCACAGATGAGAAGATTCAAGTTTGAAGTTGTAGCCACAGAGAAGTCCACAGCTTCAACGAGAGGTGAACCAATCAAACCAAATCCCACCAACCACAGGGCTGAGCTGTTCTCTTGGATACAAAACGTACAAAAGGTGGACCACAAAGGAACAGCTCCTCTCAGTAGCAATAGATTAAAGCCTTGGTTCAGACATTTTGGAAACACATCGTTGGTCAAGCAACACCGAGTGGCGTGTCTTGAGAAGCTACAGAAATTTAATATTGAAAATCATTGGAGCATATTTGGCCTTAACTGTTTTCAAAAAATAAAAACTGGCTTTGTTCAATGGCATCAATAACTATAATTGTACCAAATGCATGAGCATTTTCAACTTTTCATTGTTTCTTTAACTACATACAGGTGCTGGTCATAAAATTAGAATATCATGAAAAAGTAGATTTATTTCAGTAATTCCATTTAAAAAGTGAAACTTGTATATTATATTCATACATTACATACAAACTCATAT
>NW_013952505.1:716635-723231 GCF_001266775.1 Austrofundulus limnaeus | reverse complement strand
CACACACACACACACACACACACACACACACACACACACACACACACACGCACACAATCAGATGATAAGATAAATGATGGTGTGTTCCCTTTTCCTAGAGCACTTCCTTGATTCAACTTCCTCTGATTGATTTGAAGCTGATGCTGACCCTGGCACTGAAGCACCATTACCAACATCTCCAATGTCCTTGTTTGTGCATTATGTGAGTCTGAGTAACACTAATAGGCATCTTTCACTTGTGTTAGAGGAAGGAACAGAGGGAGATCCGGCCTTCAATCTCCTAATTTATTAAAATAATAGATCTGAATAAAGAGCTAAAATACTCTCTTGTGCTGTGTGTCGGCCATGTGTTTTTATTTATTTATGAGTGCCTGAGGCCTCGTGTACATCACTTGGGTTTTAAAAAAGTGGGGATTTTTTTTCTGCTTTGTCTGCACAAGTCTTCACGTGAATGGCATTTTGGGTGGAAAAAAGTGTTTTTTTTWAAAAACAGGTTTTAAATTGAAAATGTTGTTTTGGTGTACCATTATGCATTGATGCTCACTTTGTGTCCTAGAACCCAAAATAATGGCAAAATTTTGGCCATTTTGTTCTGCATTTGTCTCACTTTCTTTTGATGCTGTCACCAATAAACTGTGATCATGTGATTGAACTAGTTAGAGAAAATTGTTAACAGATTCAAGAAAAACAAATGAAGCTGCAATTCTTGTAATGGAAATTTTAACAGTTTCTTTTCTTTATTTGTATTTTTGAACAACATTCATATTATAGCATTTTTGCTACAACTGGATACACAGAAAACACAGGAGTTAAGAATATTTGCTTTTGAAGAAAAAAATTGAAGCAATTATTATCTTACTTATTGCGGATAGCTTTTTAAACAGCTCCATGTTGAAAAGTTACAAATCAAATCTGACAGAACTGGAAGGCTGAGGGTTAAGTTCTAAAATGTTAAAGCAACTCTCATCTCTAATTTTTTTTTATCCTGGTTCATGCAGATAATATTTGACGAACTTTTATAGCAGTATTAATTTTGCATTGCTTGACGTTTTGGTAGCGCAGCATGGTGGCTCAGTTGGTAGAGCTGCCTTTCCATAAGAAAGTTGACAGATCGTATCTTGGTCAGGGACCTTTCTGGGTAGAGTTTGCATGTTCATTTCATGCATACATGGGTTTTCTCTGTGTACTCTGGTTTCCTCCCACGGATTAAAAATGTTAGGCTAATTGGTAACTCTAAATTGTCCCTTGGTGTGAGAGAAATATTCTGAAATTTCTCCAGCTATGCTCCTGCTGATATTTGTACTGATAAATAACCACATAATTCTATTTATGTATTTGTAATGAAGAGTTGATGGTGATGTCAAAGTTAAAAAAGCAGTGTTTGAGTGGCTCACCATGAATCTTTTCAGAGTGGAGTTTTCAGGCAGCAGAAACCTGATTTGGTCTTGGCCATGCCCAGAAAACCTGAAGGCTCATTAAACTGGTTTAAATTAAACTCTGTTTCTCCAAACTGTCTTTTAAAGAGCTATTGTCAACAGGTAAAATATTATGTGTTCATAACTTTTCCACGRAACCCACTTCAAACAGTCTAAGCTAGCACATTAAAAATGAATGCAAACAATATATTTCACACTTGTTAGTTTGTGTTCAGAGCTTTTGATATTCATTTCCTTTMTTTTTGGTCTCTTGGGCTTTTTTCATTTTATATAAAAAAAGAAAAAAAATCTTGTTGAATTAGCTGAACTCAAATCACAGTCAGACTCAATTTGCACAAATGATTTGGTCATAGCGGAACACCACTGAGACCCAGACAGATGCTCCCAATTCCCTTAAAAGCAGGGCATGTTCTTGTAAACAGCAACTTCAGTTGAACAYGACGGGTTTCCAAGTCTTCACTAAGAAGAACGACTCCGTCATGATAAAATGAAACAGGATAGAAAAGAGAAGATTTTATAAGGAACTTCTGTTGAATGTCTTTGAAAGCCAGGGGGCTCTGAAAAAAAATCTCCCTAAAAAGAAAAAAGCTTGCAACCTGTCTGCTTCACTGCTTCCACAATGAGTCTGTTAAGCACACCTCTCCTCACCCCGGAGACAAACCTTAACTGTAAATGCCACAGTGATATTTCCACATTGCAAATCTCCCCCTCCCTTATTTCCAGCCAAGATATGGTTTGACCCCAACTATTGATGAGCTGAGACAGAGCCTCACCCTGCAGAGGGACCGGCACGGCTTCCAAGCAGCAGATGTTCAGATCATTAAATATCTGCTTACACGTGAGAGTGTTTAGGCTACACTTATAGTTTACTTTCCAACAGTGTGGCGAGACATCTGCACATTATATAGCTCTTTTGCTGGCTCTTTTATTTATTAATTTTTTTCACAGACCTGAGGGCTTTTTTGTGTATATGTTAAGATAAGTTCATTTAAAGTAGCCATCCAGCATACCATAAAAGATGGACAAACCTACAGGGTCTCAATTAGAGCAGAGCTGTCTTTACCTATGTTGTAATGAAGTCCGGTGGGATGGATTTGTAACGTAAATGTTGCTCATTGCTTTTCCTAATTGATCATCTTACTGTCCAGAGGGATTGTTTATAAGATTGTGGGCATCAGTGAGAATCATTTTCATTGCACAGAACCGGAGTCTCTCTCATTTTGGCATTGGGGCTGTTGGCTTTTAGCTCAGTTTCAAAATACTTTTCTGGCGCTGCATTCTTCCACAGGCTGAAAGATTTTAGAATGTCTGAGGAATATTTGCTGCTGGCTCAGTATTTTTCCAACATTAACAGCTAGTCTTGTATATTTATGAAGACCTYAAACAAGAATCTGTCTCCAAGCGCTTTGCAGAGAGAGCGCCAAGCTCCGTAATCAGCACTACATCCTAGAAATAAAGTTTGCAGTGAAAACTACAGCTATTAAAGAGGTTATTTTAAAAACGTTCCTCCTGTGTAGTCAGTCCTTACAATCAGTTTAACAGAATCAGTGCTGCAAGCTTGTTGTGACATATTTATTGTCTAACAAGGAAATTCAGTTTATTCTTCAGTTGGAGGAGCTGGGTAGCACTGTTGACTGGCAGCAAGAAGGTCACAGGCCAGCTCCTGACTGAGACCATTCTTCTGTTTCCTCTCACAGACCACAAACAAGCTTTAGGTTAGTTGACCTCTCCAAATTGTCACTAGGTGTGAGAGTAAATGCTTGTCTGTCTTGTCTGTTCCTTTGTGGCCCTGTGACTGGCAATCTGTCCATGTTGTACCTCACATTTTGGCCTCACCTGCCCATGACCCTGAACAGTAGACAAAGGTGATGGATGGGAAATACCTTTTTTGTATTAGCATCTTTTAAGATGTTGGAAAGCCTGAGTTTCTGTCATTTTCCTGTCAGCAAACATCAAGGAAGCACTTCAACGATGTTAAATATTCACATCAAAACATTTCTGGTGAAATTTTGGGGTTGAGGGTTGTTGAAAAATATCTCTATTTTATTTTAGGTTCAATTAATTTGTTTTAAATCAATGTCAACAGTGCAGTTTTGCACTACACCGATCCACAACTACATATATGCACTCTAAATGCAGAAACAGCCCCTTTCACCTAAAGTGATTTTAACCTCAGCAGTCTCAGTACCTCAAAATCTGAGAACACACTCCTCAGTCGGAAAATGGTGGATTGGTTTCCCTGGGTTGGGGGCTGAGGTTCTGCTTCAAGCGGAGGAGTTTAGGTAACTTAAGTTTTTATTCAGAAGTAAAGAAAGAATGGGAGCCCTGAGACAGATCAGTGCAGTTTTTTGTAGTATTGTGTACTCTGTACCAGTCTGTTGTGGTGAAGAGGGAGCAGAGCTGCAARGTGAAGCTCTCTGTTTACAGGTCGATCTACTGTCCTACCCTAACCTATGGTTACGATCTCTGGATAGTGTTTGAAATAATGAGATTGCAAATACAGGCAGTCATAGGTTTCCTCCAAGAGTAACTGGGTTATCTTGCTCATCCACATCAAGAGTAGCCAGCTTGGGTGGGTCCAGCATCTGGTGTTTTCCAGGTATGTTAAACTGGGATAAGACACCAGGGAAGACCAAGGACAGGCTGGAGAGGCTTTGTCTCTTGGCTGGCCTGGGAATACCTTGGAATCCTCCTGGAGTGGCTAGGCCATGCAGAAAGATACATGTGCCATCCCGCTTAAGCTTCTGTGACTCGACATTGAAACAAGTGGTATATAATGGATGGATGGATGACTTTGACTTCCATGTCTAAGTAGAACATACAGTATCTAGATGGTGGCAAATGTGGAAAACCTTCTTTAGTCTCTTAGCACTCACCAAATACATTTTCCTGCTGTTTTCTGTAATAACTTCTTGTACCYCCACCAGGAATTATGTGTCCGCCCTTGTACCATTTTCCCACAACATTTTTGAAACATTTTCTCAATGAAAAGTCGAATGTCAACTAGAAACCGATTCAAGGAGGCAGCAGGAAAAGAACACCACTGGGAGGTGTGTGGGTGGGTGGGAATTCAAAGTTATCTAGGGTCCAGTTTGAACCCCCATAAATACAGCTATAGGGACCAATATAAAGGACCTCTTTATGTAAGAAAAAAAGCAACAACTGGTGGCTAAAAAGCTTTTTCGTCAAGATTTATCTTGTTAAATGGGTGCAATTGGGGGATCTACTTAAAAACAATAAAGGCAATAAATGCTGGTTTTAAAAAAAGAAAATAAAGTTTGGGCTTTAATAGCAGTCATTTTGCTGTGTTTTTACTAAATTCAAGGTCTGTTTGTGTGAACTATTTGACCAAATTCTGCTTCTCTCTCTGTAATAAAACTACTTAGTCTGCATCTTCTCCCAGCAATTGATCTTGAATGTCCTTCTCTCCTTAGAGAATTTAGCTCGTACCCAGTCTTTATTTCTTATCTATCGGCCTTTCTGTCTTTGTCTGTCTGTCTCTGCCTACCTCGCTGTTCCTCATGCCTTCGCTCTACATGCATATTAACCAAATGCTCCTTGTTTCTCCTTGCCTGAAAGTCGTTTATCCTAATGCGGGAGGAAGTTGCAGCTTTAGCCGGCCTTCTCATGACTTATTCAGGATAATGTGTGACAGTGACGCTCTAATGGCATCCTGTTGGAGAGCCACTAACAAATGGCCTGTAGCGTCCACCCAGAGTCAGATTAATAAGTGGTGGCAATCGATGAAAGTGGCTCAACCCCTGGGGTGATCTGTGGGAAGGGAATCAGGAAGGACAGCAATATGAACAGTGTGTACATAATGGACCATATGTTTGACCAGCTGAATGCACGTGCATGTCTGTGTGTGTGTTTCAAGTCTCTCTGGGAACTGTTGATGAATGAATGAATAGGATATAAGTTTATTGCTCAAGGACGTGTCATCAGACCATGTGAATGCAGAATTATTTTTAAGTGTCTTGTGTTCATTCATTTATTCATGGTTCCCTCCATTGTAAAGATGCATGTTTAAATCAGACAGATGATGACCCTTCTTTTGGAAAGTGCTTGATCTGAGGGTCTTTTTTTTTTTGTTTGTTCGCCATTTCCTCCCTAAACGGTTTCCTCTTAAACTTATTGACCCTGTAAAAAAAGCCAAATCCACACAAGCACAGCAGTTTGGTAGTCAGCCAGGACATCAATAAAACTACAGAGGCATTACTCAGAGGGGACATGGCACATCCCTGGTGTGTTCCCTTTTTAAACCGCCCCTGTTTCTTTTTCAAGTAAACTCTAAACGATGACAAGCCAATTAACCTGCATCATTAGTTTGAGAGGAAGCTCTTTTAAATGAAGCCACAAGGAACTTTGGGGAGGTTTTGCATTATTGATCTAATGTCAGGGCCGGAAGCAGTGGTTGTCAKTGGGGATTTGATGCAGGCTGGAGAGAATTACAGTAATGGCTATCTGTGCCATCTGAAAATCAGCTAYCATTGTTAACCACTAATGGGCTGTAACATACTGTTAGTGTGCTAGCTAATGCATTGCAGATTAGCTGGATTTGGTTTCCTCCTCTTCATCTGTTTCTGGGAGAGATTTGAAGGACCTTGGACCTAGGAGGGTTGTGCATTAACAATGGGTTATTGAGAGATTTTGGGGGTTGGCACATGACACCTGTTGTCTATAACTTTGGCATGCAAAAATACTGAAATGCAGATACAGTACAGTTAGATTAAAAAATACAATTCAAGCCACTTCAAGACATACACAATGGGTTGTATTGATTAGATAGTTCAATAAAACGGCTGTAAGGATATGTATTAGGGTTATGTTGCCACACATTGAGTCACCTGTGTCTTCCATAAACAAGTTGCCATCCCTTCAGCTCACATCTAACATTACAGGGTGTGTTTTAGTAAATGATTGTATGGATCTTGTTTAAAGGGGCAATATTATGTGTTTCTCAGGCATACATTTAAATACTATACCATAATAAATTGTCTATGTCACCTTTAGTTGTTATTAAAATGCTGTTTTTATGTTTAAATAGAAAATAACTTATCTTGTCATCACTTCCTCTTCTAAACGCCTTGAAATTGTCCTCTGTCTTTTTAAGAGCCTCCTTCCACTTCCATCCTGTACCATCGCGTGCCTGTTTGGGGG
>NW_013952505.1:714504-716270 GCF_001266775.1 Austrofundulus limnaeus | reverse complement strand
CCTTAGCATGGCTTCCTCAAAACGCTGCTGGATTTCTCAAACATGCATGAATGAGTCAGAGCAAGGCTTTGGGCGTGTGATTTTTTTATGAGAGTATAACATTATAACATGATGCAAAACTCAAAAAAGTTGATTTTACATGATATTGCCCCTACATTTACCAAACAGACTGGAAAAATTCCAAATTAAAGTAGGTTTAACAAAGGCCCCGTCCACACTTCCTTTATTTTTTGAACCTTCATCCAGATGATAAGCATAAATTCTAACAGAAACACTGAACGATCTCTGCCAAACATCTTGCCTAGAATTTATGCCTAAAATGTCAACATCAAACTTTACATCAAAATACTAGTGGTGTCCTGATGTCAGTGTTTTCTCAAACCGAGTACAAGTATGAGTACAAGCACTTCATTTCGGGTACTTGCCAAAAACAAGTACTTACTGAGTTAGAATTCAAACCTCACACAATAATTTTAAAACACATTTCTTTTATTTAGAATAATGTGTCTCTCCTTCCATATAGGCCTACAGCCCCATTGACTGAATCAAATCAAATAAACAGCATGATATATACCTTAGAAACTTTGTAAAATAAATAAAATAAATAAAATTTTATTTCAACCTCTATACATTCCTTAGTCATGGAACTGGCAAACCTTTCACTTAAAATGTAGACAGTAGCACATTCAGTGGAGTATTGTTACCAGTATCCCAATATCAGTACTTGTATTGGTATTGATTTTGAGCATTGGGCCATTTTGTGTGAGTCTGAGTACTTGTGAAAATAGGAATAGCTTTTTGGTGGTTTGTTTTGTTCTAGGAATCACTTAATGTCAATAAGTCAGAGTATTGCCTATTTTGGTTACCCCACACTCTATTAATTTCTGAAAGCTCATGTCTGTGTGGGACATGGCCAACTCCATTTGTGCTGTGTGAACAGTCAGAGGCAGCATCACGATGAATTGGTCTGAGCTTCGATTTTGCAGACCTGTTTTATGAAAGAGCCTTTTGATCATAAGATGAAACAGGTAATAAATTGAATTAAACCTGTCAAAACAAAAAAAATTATAATCAAGCTAGGATTGCTCTTTCTCTGTGTTGTGATTTGATGTTAATGTGGAYATTCTCGCCAACTACTGACACGTAATAGGTATTACATTGCTTTTTGTTTAAACCTCTATCTCTGAAAAAAGGGTTAGGTTTGTTATTCAAAGTCTTAAATTTCCTAAATTTATTCTAGACTTGGAAATTTTGCTTTGTCAAATCCAGTTCTGTGATTTACTTTCTTCCTTTGGGTCGACTCTGAAGGTGATTAATATCATTCATTTTCTATTTATATGTAATGAATAAATGATCAGTGAAGTTTGAAACCCTTTTTATGAAGTTCTTTTATCATTTTTACAACCAAAATCCTGACAAATAATTGTTGCATTTGCACATTATTTATCAAATTGTGAAGAGTATTCGGGGTACAATAAAAACATTATTTTCATTCGTACCACATATTTATCATTAACGAGAAAGAGGATTTGCTCATGTTTCATTACCCATAAAAGGCATGTATAAAGGTGAGTTTAATGTTGCTTTTTGCAGTGAGTCCAGAGCAGTGTACTTTTTAATAGGACTGAGACGGATATTGCGCTCATTCTGGTGAAAAATGTGGATCAGAATGAGTAAGGATGTTGGTATGTGAGTCACGAATCCAGGGAGGAAAAGTTTGCTCTACATCCTCCCACCTTTTTTTTTTTTTTTTTTTTTTTTTTTTT
>NW_013952505.1:712286-714417 GCF_001266775.1 Austrofundulus limnaeus | reverse complement strand
AGCCAAAGTTGCAGCTGTTAAAAAAAAAAAAAAAAAAAAAAAAAAAAAGCTGGTTAAGAACACGCTGCTTTGCCATGGCACTACTTTCTGCTGGTGTGTGCCACGAGCATGCCTCATTACCTTCAAAGAGCATTTTCAAACAGCGTTTTGGGAGGCTTGCCAACATTTTTCTTTCCACAAGATTTTTATTTTACAAAACAATTTGGTTACTGTCTTTATTTTTGTGATTGGAGGAATTGAATAATTAATGTTCACTCTTTTTGCCTCATCGAGCACGACACAAACAGTTCTCACACTGTAAGTCCCTCCTTCCCCCCTTTGGCTTATTGTCAGCAATTAAGGAAGAGACAATAAATGTAAAGATATCATTGTACACAGGTGTAATGCTCAACGGCGAGGTCTGCAAGTAATTACCAATAAAAGGAGGGTCATTAGCCCCAAGCGGTCACAAGTATAAGAAATAACATATTGAGTGTCATTGACAGAATGAATCAATTTTACAGCTTCTTGCTTGTTTTTATTATTTTTTTCTTTTTTTCTGGTTTTCTCGCAGGTTGGATGTTTTAGTATCCCTGAGCTGCGAGACAGAGTGAAGCATTCAGCACATTTGCTCAATACATAAAAGACCCATGCTTATGCTTCTCCGCGGAGTTATAAATGAATAGCGAGGTCGAGGCGTTTGCAAACAGGCCGGATTTCAAGACAAATGTGGTCGACCAGACGTAACTCAATTTGCTTAAATATCTCGTGACTTGGCGGCATTATCAGCAAGCTCAGGCCTCGAGTTGTTATTTTCTCCCTCCATCCTCTGTAGTGGAGATGCAATTATAGATGTTCTGTCATATGTAGAGGATGTGTTTGTGTTTCCGTGCATGCATGCTCACAAGCAACGGGAGGACGGACTAGAATTGTGTGAGCAGAGTACATTAAACACAGCGGGCTGCGGAGCTCATCCTTCTGCTTTCTGCAGTCAGGACTCACCTGGCTGAACTCAGTGACCCTTCACCTCATTAAATTAAAAGTCTTTATTGTTTTGTACTCCCTGAGGTGCCTTTAAATGTATTTGGATGTGTGTATCAAGAGAGGAAATAAAGAAAAAAACCTGCTTTCAGAGCAAATTTGCCAAACATGTTCAGTGTGTTTCTAACTATCGGGAGTCCAAAATGACAAAGGGGAGATCCTGACTGCCAAAGCAGAYAGTGTTGCTCGCCAGGCAGACACGACGTGAACCACAAAAACATTCAAAACGGGAAGGAGTTTGTTCCACAACCTCTCTCTGAATGTCTCACAGGGAGGTTTCTCCATGTGTGAAACATATTTTCTCTGTTCGGCTGTTGACTGTTACAGACATAAAATATAAGAGCAGCCTTGAATGACACTATGAACCATGAACTGAGTCAATTTGCTAAAAGCCGCTGTAATACTTACAAAACAATCTGCGGACCTCGTGGTCAGGGAGCAGCACACACCTGTGCAACTTGCACACTTGCGCTCACTGTGGGAGATCAACACTGTACAATCATGGATTTGATAGATGCCCTTTGTCAAAGCTGAATTGCATACATCCCAAATGTTTGACTGTTTTGGGCACCAAGTGTAAAATAAAGTGTTAAAAATGTCATTAACACTTTATTTACCTCACTTTCTGAGTGTGAAATCCTTGTAAATTTCCACTAAAATTTTATTGTTATTAGCTCACGGTTCGTACATTTTGATTTTATCACACTAATGTGAATTTGAATATTCAATATACCGTATATTAATATTAGATTCTAAATTTAAAAGTTAAATCCTAAATGTTGTAGCAAACTGATGAAATTTCCATATATTTTGGAATAAAATGCAGCCTTTGTTGTTTGGCTCTTGATGTCATACTGAGACAAAAGCAAAGTCTAATGCTGATAATGCTGCTAAAGCTTCCCTACAAGACATCAAACTTACAGTTGCCGCCAAAAGTTTCCAAGCTTCAGTTCAAATTGCCGACCACAGGTATATTTTGAATTACAATATTAAAGCAGAGGTGTTATCCAATATATATATATATACACTCACCGGCCACTTTATTAGGTACACCTGTCCAACTGCTCGTTAACACTTAATTTCTAATCAGCCAATCACATGGCGGCAACTC
>NW_013952505.1:702768-710991 GCF_001266775.1 Austrofundulus limnaeus | reverse complement strand
TATATATATATAAGGCTTGAAATCATGTTATAAAGGCATTCCCTAATCAAAAGCATACCCAGAGTGTTGCTTTGACTCATTCAAGCATGTTTGAGAAATCTTTGAATCTCCTGTATCCCTGTGGAGCTGCCTAAATGCTTGCTGGTTCAAAGCACTGCCTATTTGTACAAAGCTCCTCCCTAGAGCTCAAACTGCAGCCAAGTTTCTGCTCTACAGAGCACCTCTTCCCTGTAGCATTGTTGTTAATATGTGCGGAAGTGGGAGTGCCTGAAATGGTAGGAGGTTCTTTAATAGACAGACACCAATTTATAGGCATTTAGATAAAGCTATTGTAGCATTTTCCTGCATATAAATCATCATTTCTGATTAGATTTCACTTGTTCCTATGACAACGGCTCAGAAAGTAAGAAACCCCCACTTTGACTTCAGACTGTTTCTAAAGACTTTTGCATGGAACTTTCTTTGTGGCTCGAAATAACATCTTTCACACAAACCCCCACCAGACGTCCTGATGCCCTACCGTTAATAGATAAGAATTGCCACATTCCTGTTCCGAACCCCACAAGTTCTGTTGCTTCCATCTCCCATAAGCACAAGACTATTGGTTCCTCTTCAAATGGATCATGAATGCCTTTAACCAGACTCTTCGGCGTGACTGGGACCAAAGGAATCTACATTCTTCATTAAATGTGATAAAATGGAGAAAAGATGAAAGAATCTGTGTATCTAATGTTTTCTGTCTTATTGCAAAGAATGTCATCTAAACCATTTTTCTTACAGAAAAACACTAAAAAGACCATAAAAGATCTAAATTTTGCTTAGTTAACTATTCAATAGCTGTGTGTATTGTGTTTGTTTACAGATGGACTCCTGAAGAAGATGTTTCTTTTATTTCATGATTTCAAACAGTGTGTGTTTTATTCCATGATTTAATCCTTAGAAACTTTGGGACTTGAATCTTTAATTAAAAATGTGACACTCTTATTTTACTGAGGCAAGTAGTTGTCTCTCCCTTTGATTAGATGTGAGATAATCAAACTAAAATCCTCCTTGTTTGTTTTCAAAGTAAACCTTTACCTCCACCAGATTCGTTGAGATTCTTTTCCTGTATAAGGTGTAACATTTTTATTGGCCAAAAGGAAAAAAAAAATGTATAGGTCCTCTGGACGGGTTCTTCTTTGATGAAACGTTTCGTCTCTCTTCCAAGAGACTTCTTCAGTCTGAGAGTTTCAGGCAAAATTCAGGCTTTTGAGTCCTGCCTCCAGGTGACTGATACTCACATCACATGCTATTGTTCACCCCTAATTAATACCTATTGTTAACAGGGGGTGGAGTGATACTGCCAATGGCAGCGCTGTAGGAGGGGGACAACTGAAAACGGAGGCCTCCACCTCTGTTTAATGATGGATGGTCTTTCTTCACAAAAATGGCTTATTTTACTCCTCTCTCAAACAAACATTCCTCTCTATCAAGAATGAGAACATCCTCATCTCTGAAAGAGTGACCGCTGGCCTGTAAATGAGTGMAAACTGCAGAGTTCTGGCCATTAGAATTAGCTCGTCTGTGTTGGGACATTCTTTTGAACAGTGGCTGCTTTGTTTCCCCTATGTATAACTGGTCGCAGTCCTCCTGGCACTTAACAGCATCTACAATATTGCCCGGCACAAACAGAGCAATATTGTAGATGCTGTTAAGTGCCAGGAGGACTGCGACCAGTTATACATCGGGGAAACAAAGCAGCCACTGTTCAAAAGAATGTCCCAACACAGACGAGCTAATTCTAATGGCCAGAACTCTGCAGTTTTCACTCATTTACAGGCCAGCGGTCACTCTTTCAGAGATGAGGATGTTCTCATTCTTGATAGAGAGGAATGTTGGTTTGAGAGAGGAGTAAAATAAGCCATTTTTGTGAAGAAAGACCATCCATCATTAAACAGAGGTGGAGGCCTCCGTTTTCAGTTGTCCCCCTCCTACAGCGCTGCCATTGGCAGTATCACTCCACCCCCTGTTAACAATAGGTATTAATTAGGTGTGAACGATAGCATGTGATGTGAGTATCAGTCACCTGGAGGCAGGACTCAAAAGCCTGAATTTTGCCTGAAACTCTCAGACTGAAGAAGTCTCTTGGAAGACAGACGAAACGTTTCATTAAAGAAGAACCCGTCCAGAGGACCTATACAATTTTTTTCCTTTTGATTTTTTACCTGGATTACTGAGATGCATCAGGACATTTTTATTTGCCAACTAAAACCTTGACTTCGCCCAAAACAGAGGTTTTAAAAGTTAGTACAGCTCCCAACAGAGAGCAGAAGAAGACAGAGAGTTTTTTAACATCAGAAGTCAGAAACAGCTTTTCAGAAGCTCAGCAGAGGCCCTGCCTACCAGCCCTTCCCCATGGGCTGGGCAGGATGGTGGCCCTTCTGCATCTCCCGCTAGGTTGAACGAATAGCCACCGTTTATATCAACTCCAAACCTGAGTTTGATTTCATAGAAGTTAAATAGGCTATCTGTAACTCATGCATCATTTTTTGTTCGTTTTCTCTACAAAGTTGAAATCAAATTAATAAGTTTTGCAGCTGCCTGGGGAGGACCGGACCCCGTTGTCACCAGCTCACCACCCACCTTTCTGACTGAAGGGCCAGCAGCTGAACAGACACCCTGAGTGTCCGACCGGCCACTACACTAAAGCAGTTCTTTGGGGAACATCACCTGAGATCCTTCGGTCAGCCGACGCCTCCTTCTGGTACCGCAATCAGCAGAACAAAAGGGTAAAAGTGAACATTTGTCCTGGTGACACACAGGTGCTCAAACGTAATTTGATTCTTATGTTTGTTTGAGATTTGATAAACTAAACGATTTTTCTCCCTAATTTAACTAGGACCCCCTTAGTTAAATCCTCAGCTAAAAGCAAAACTCACCTCACCTCACTCCAAACCTCAAACTCATCTCTCAGTGTTTATTTTATTTGTTTGTTTGTTTGTTTGTTTGTTTGTTTATTCACTTGTGATTGCAAACTCTTTCAGTTTTACCTGGTTCAGCATGTCATCACTCATTACTCGCCATAGTTGTAAATACATTTAATCTGTAAATGAATGGCTCGTGGAGAATGTGCCAACATAAGCTAATTTCACTTTTGTGTCTTGATAAAGTGTTATTGGTTCTGATAAGACAAAGAACTCATCAAAACATTTTGGGTACATTTATTGTGATACTGATTACGATGAAGTTACAGGTTTTTGTCTCTTTCCTGGGTTAATCTTTGATCAAATTAAGAACGTGGTGCCTTGAGGTCAGATAATTTACTCGTTTAAATAATTCACAAATTATCCATTTTAGAATAACCCCTACACTATGATGCAAAGCACATATGTCAAGTTGTACAGGTGGTCCATAAATTACAAAGATTTTCCCTCATTTTGCAGGTATATGGATGTATAGGGCAATTTGTGCTGCAATATAATGGAATGAAATGACTCCCAACCTGCTCTGTTGCTGGAAATAAGTTCCCTGCTTCTCCTTGTCCTCCTTTCCCTGCGCAATCTCCATTCCACATTCTTTCTTTCACTGTACAGTCTGCTTCCACTTTAACATTTAGCTGCAGCTTTACGATCAAACTTTTACATTTAGGATTATGCATTTAGATTTAGGATTTCATATGCTATTTAACATTTAATTTCAACATTTCACAAATATAAATAAAATGTAAGAACAGTGAACTAAACAGTAATAAAATGTTAGTGGAAAATGGTTTAACACTCAGAAAGTGAGCTAAATAATATATTTTTTTTACATTTTAATTTAAACTTGAAACCCCATACGACAGAGCTACAATTCTTTAATGAAGAAAGGTTTTGTTCATGGCGGCTGAACATTGCTCTGTGTGAGCTTGAATTTAAACGGCGTATCAGCTTATTGGACAAACAACAATTTTCTCTTTGCTTCAGGGGTAAAAGAAAAAAAAAGGATTTTGCGTGTGTTGCTGTTGTCATCAGATGTCACTGCTTTTACGGATGCCCTTTATCTGTTTTTTTTCTTCCTGCATTCCTTGTCAAGTGTTCGAGGTCAAGCACATTGACCCATCCTGCAACTGAGGAGCCACCGCTGATGGACCAATATCTGATAGACGAGGACTATCTCTCCTAAGCTCTTTGTCTCCAGCTGAGATGAAGAGAGCTGTCTCGAATCCCCAGGGCCTGAAATCAAAGTTGACCCCTCTACGGCCAGACTCACGGGGGGCTAGGGGAGACACAAAGAGAGGGCCTCAAGCAGCTTTCAGGTTCAAAGGCCTTTATCACTTCCAGAAGCTGACCACTGTCACCTCCAGTAGAGCTGACTGCCTTTGATTGTCTCCTTGTCCCCTTCTATCTACCGGGGGGGTTATCCATCTTTGCTGACACATGCTAAAGGCTGTTAGCTTTGATAGTAAAGCTTCGATGAGGGGAAGCTGCTGAGCCCATGTCTGACATAACATATTCAGGCTGCGGCTGTTGTATTGGAAAGCTCATACCCTTAGAATAAAATTGTCCTTCAGTGCGAACACTGCCATCGACTGCCTTCGACTTCACCGTGTCGTTTTTGAGGTTTTACAAATGCGGACGAAACCTGCTGAGGCAACTTTTTTTTGTCAGAGTTTGACTGAAACCCTATGTAAATCAAGTTAATGGCAGCAGACTTCGATGGCATCCGATTTTCTCTGACAGCGTATCACATTTGCAGCGAGGCGCGTGGAATGTATTCCGAGGATGTTGGAGGAGGGCAGCGCGCCTCATTGGCTTTCCTGTGATGTCCTCGACCGCTTTGAAGATGTCCTCCAGCTCCATTCACCTTTGAATTCTTATCACGGCCCAATAGATCAGTARTGAAATATGCCCTCAAAAGTTATGAATTCATGAATTTTACACAGGAATATCTTTCAGCTGGCCGGTATCACCGAGGGGAAAGGTTTCCTGCTCAGAGCCAAAGTTGCAGCTGTTAAAAAAAAAAAAAAAGATAAAGGCACTGATGTTTCATGCTAACACCTGCATCATGTTGCCTGGAATTAACTTTATGTAAGGGACAGTCTGTGCTTACTTTATATAAAGGTCACCTTTTTATAAGCCTGATAAAGGTTGTGATCAGGCAGCGTGAAGTAAAAATGATCTACTGCACTCCTTCCAGTATGTCCATTCAGTGTAATTTCTCTCTGTGTGCAGAATTAAAAAAAATCATGATATTTTCATAGGAATCATTTGTTTTAATTTGCATTAAAGGAGACTTTGTTACTAACTGTCACAGTGTATTGACAGGAGAGTTCAGACGTGAGGGTATGGACCCACGTGTTTTGGACTCTTCTGCCTGTTTGTTCCTCTGTTTCTTTTAATAGTTCCAGCAGTGCGGAATACCATGGCAGTGACTCATTCCCTCTCAAGTCTGCTCTTGCAAACAATCAAACAAGTGTGTGTATCGGAGCTGCCACACACACACATATATATACACACACAAAGGCTCATTGAAACGGTGTTTGGGTGATGCAGATAAACAGCTTTGATTTGCTTCACTTTTTCCATTTCTGGTAACACCGAGGTGCCAGATTGCAGCAGACTTACTCACGACCCTTTCTGCTCTGGTTCAGAAGCAGTCGAATGGCGGACAGCTTGGTAGGAGCGCGGCACAGCACAGGTTAACAGCAAGGCGAGGCTCCTTGGAGATCACCAGGCGATGGAACAAACAGCTGTGATTTACTTCTCCTTTATTCTGCTTTGAATGGAGCAGGGACGTCAGTCACGGCGGCCTCTCGTCTCACCGAGAGCGGCCGAGCCGATTGTCCCAGAGCTCCGGYGGAAACGGGAAGCAGCTGGGAGTGTGAGAACGCACGGTGCGCTAACAATAGGAAATACACACGCTCGGACAGAAACCGACACGCACTGTATCACATCCTCCCCTCTTATCGGGGCTGCATCTGTTTCCTGGAGCTCGTACTGGCTGACCGTTAAAAGCAATAAGCAGGAGGAGCCGCGGCTTGTTTGGTTTGGCCGAGTATCTCTTCATACTTACTCATCTTCCATGAGTGACGCTCTCAGAAACCCACTCATTTATCTCTCCTCACTTCTACAACTGTAAACATTTTAGGGTGTTCGGCACGTCCTGCACCGCCTACAATAACAATACTGTAGCCGATGCTGACATGTCAACGTGGTCGTAGAGCGGATGTTGGGTACTAAAGCTCTGAGTTAAGCACTTTGTTTCTGCTTGTGAGCTTTGAAATTCAACCAACAGTGCAAGAGTTTAATCTTTAAGCTTTACTGAAAAGTCCTCCTTAAAGAGTTATGATTTATAGGAAGATTTGAGGTGAGAAGAAGTGGGTCTCTGGAGAAAAACTCAGAAAATGTTCAACACTACTCCCTGAATAACCTCAGTTTGCAGRAAYAGAGTTCAGTTCTGATCAGGTTGACAAGCTGGTCTGACCTGGACCCAAACCAATTAAAAAAGATGTTGTTTTAAACCAATTCAAATTCACGAAAAAACATATTGGTTCATGCAAACTCTGTTTTCTAATCTTTTATATTGAATTCTATGGTTATTTCCAAGATGAATTAGCAGCAGGAGCTAACTGTAGYACTACCGTTAGCTTAGGTCACTTTTGGATGAAAGTAGAAATTTTTCAAAATAGCCATGCAGTGCTTTGACAGGGTATTATGGTCAAACTATGAGATTTTTCATTTATTTAATTTACAAGAATAAAGCCAAATTATTACGAGTAAAAAGTCATTAAAAACATGACCTGCTGTGGACGTCTACCAAAGTGTATCACTGTGTTTATAAAGTATTCCATAGTTTGGATCGCTGTTAGTGAAATATGCTTTTTAAGCTTTGTATGTTTATTTACTCACATATAAAGATTATCACAGTATGTGGAATACCCTGTCCCAAGGGACAAAATGGCCCTGATTACATTTCCACGCAAAGGCTTTATAGTAAGCCTAGTCCCACCCCATATATGATGTCATGCCTCTAAAACAGTTCAACATTCCTTAAACAAAAAGAGGTTTATATTGATGGAGGAGCACATGTTAAATGGACTTGCTGATTCTCTTATTGGCAAAAGTATTATTAATGACTACAACGGACCACAAAGTATAAGATATAAGACTGTATCTAAAATTATGTCAATCACACCCAAAATATCTCACAACTTTACGCTTGTAATTTAGAAAAAAAAAGTATCATAGTTCGGCCTTAATACTTTGTCATGCAATGCAAAACTGACACCAGTACAGAGATTTAAAAAGTAATTTTTGCATACTGCAACAACATTGTTARCAATGGAATTGTTTTCAGCACTCAGACAAGCTTTTATGTCTTCGGTCTAGGTGGATTGCTGTAGATTTAAAAAAAAACCTCCAGTTTTGGAATTTTGAAATCCAAAATCAAATATGGTGWAAAGATCCATAAAATTTCAGAGATGAAGATGTTTTAAGACTGCAGCAATCTACTTTGGTCTCCTTCCTGCTCAGACTAGCCTGTCAGACTTTTTGCTCTGAACTCAGGCTGTTCAAAGAGCTTTCTACAACAAATACAGTCTTAACTTTTTATAGCTTTTACACAAAAACCCACTTCAAAATGACTAAAATATTCCTTTAATTGCATCAGTCAACTGCACAGCTCTTAATATTTGTTTTAAAGTATGCAAATTTAGGCTGGATTAATACATTTTCTCATATTTTGGCTCATRTCATGATTCCCAGCATATGCTGTCTGACTTCTATTATTATGTAACTGCCTCCTGGTGGAGTCGAGCCAGGTAGTTTATTGATGTTCCAACTCGTTTCTGCAGTCTTTTTTTCAGTGTCCATTCATATATTTTATATGACATTTCCACTTTAACAGAGSTTTATGTTGACAGCCCAGTTTAAAYGAATCATTTAAAAATATTGTGACGGTTAAGTTGTTAAAAAAACAGTCAAACCCTTTTTGTGATCACACCCAATGACTATTTATTTAATAGATTATTCAATCTGGGGGATATTTTTAAAAAAGAGTTCATGTAAGAGACATTGTTCCATCTATCAACAGTCATTTAAATCACTACTGAAAATGATCTCACAAGATCAAAATGCAGCTGAGGGTTATCATCCCTGAAGGCAAAAGTAAAAATGTCAGATTTCTAAGTTCTCACTGCATTACATACTGTATATGCACCCCCATCTCTCTCTCTCTCTCTCTCTCTCTCTCTCTCTCTCTCTC
>NW_013952505.1:700516-702190 GCF_001266775.1 Austrofundulus limnaeus | reverse complement strand
CACACACACACACACACACACACACACACACACACACACACACACACACTGCAGTGCAACCTGAACCAGAAGGAATGCTGTCTTCTCTGTGATGCTCAGGTCACAGGAAACAGGAAACACCACCACTAGACGGACACAAAAATCCGAACCACAACAAGCTCTCAGCTGCTCAAAAGAAAAACTACAGAGCAGAGGGATAATATCAAGCAAAAAACACCTTGTGGTTGATCAATGGCCAAAACAAACAAACAAACATAAAGATAAAAAACTCCAACGACCTATAAGCAGAAGGACAGCAATATAAAGGATAGATAATACAATGAAGTAATTGTCTATGACTTGGACCAATCCAGTACACAAAGAACATAAAAAATTAACTTTCTAATTAGAATAAATTAGAGGGTGAGCCAGAAWATCATTCCCTGTAAACAACAATTAGAATGATCTCAGTTTAAAGAGTCAAGCTAAAAGCTAATCAGACTATTTCAGAGTATTTCAGCCACTCCTCCGACTCATCTGATGCAGAACTTCTCAATGTTAAAAGGTTGCAGTAGAACTGGGTTTTGGATGCTCCTTTCTGCAGGCATAGCGGCAGCGAGCAAACTTGCATGGAAGATTTGGCATGTGTTCAATTTGTTCAACGGCCTTCTCTGTGCAACCTAGACTTGAACCTGTGGCCTCAGGATAATAAGACTGCAGAACTGACCACTGAGGTACCTCAGCCTCAAACATTTACAGCTAAAAATAAGTTAAACAATACTAGATTATAATCTGAATCTTCTCAAATTAGGTGAAATAATCTGCCTGTGCCGTTAGACAGTTACACTAAGTTTTCTTGTAAAAAGGAACATTTCCAAGCTAASAAAATTAATAATCTAAAACATTTCGATCAAAAATATGTTTTGGCTGAATAAAAGATTGTAAAGTTTGGTTAGATAGACAGTAAACTGAAGTCATTATGACTGCTTTATATTGTTACTCATAAGCTCTATAAAGTAATCCACTTAAAATTCCCTTTAAAAAAAGTTTCTCCATAAAAAATGGTGAAAGTAGAGAATATTAAATATTAATCAGATAGTGATTTGTATTTTGTGTCTGTCACCAAAAATAAAAGGAAGTTTTGTGCTTTGCCGGCTATGACCTGAATTCCCATGAAGCAATATACAAAAAAGAAGAAAAAATATAATTTATTACAAACACTGTGATGGAAAAACAAAGAATAAATGTACAAACCAGCTAAATGAGAGATGACTGGTAAAAACTTACAACAAAACCACTTACAGAACAGTCAGTATCACAGAAAAAGAGGGAGGTGAAAGCTGCTTAAAACAAAAACTGGACAAATTCTTGCACCTCCTCACCTTCACAAGCAGAATGAAACTGTCTGCTGTGGGACACCAGTATGACAACTATAACTATCAATTCTGCAACGTTAAATAAAACCACGTCCTGTAGCTGCAATCCAATTTTTGATCAGATTTGTCATTTTGAAATTTACATGCGTGAGCTTTACTGTTCACACACACACACACACACACACACACACACACACACACACATATATTAAGAAAATTATAAGTAACTCTGACATTAATAACTTTAATTGTATTATAAATTGCTCTTTACACACACACACACACATACACACACACAAACACACACACACACACACAC
>NW_013952505.1:698200-700506 GCF_001266775.1 Austrofundulus limnaeus | reverse complement strand
CACACACACACACACACACACACACACACACACACACACACACACACACGCTGTGAAACAAAAGAAAAATAGAGCGACGGAAGAGTGAGAGTGAGAGAAGGCAATAATTTGTTCCATTGTGCTCGGAGCATTTTAAAACGCTGGAGCAAAGAGAGGCTGTGATGAAGCATCATGTTTTGCGCCCAGCGTAGATGCACCACAGGATGTAAATGAGACCTTGATTGCATTAGTAACCATTTTCTCCTCTGACGCGCGCCACATACAGATGTTAGGGATCTGTAAACCATGCACTCCCCCCCAATCGGCTTGCAGGGGTTAAGCRCATTGAAACAGCCCAGCTGTAAAGGATTTGCCTCTCCACCCACCTCCTCTTTCTGTACCTGCCTTGTGTCATCTTTCCATCCCACACAACAGTGTCGCTCACCTCCAGCCAACTCAGGTTGCACAGGCTACTGCCTCTTCTGCTGTGTGTGTGTTTTGGCAGTGGTGAACTGTCCGGGCCTTCAAGGGAATCAAAGAACACCCTGAGTGCACCCAATAAGAAGAAGAATATYATGCATTCATTAATCCATTTTCTTTACTCGCTTCTACTTTGTGGGTCACAAGGAACTGGTGTCTTTGTCCAGCAGTCATTGTGTGAAAGATGGGGTACACACTAGAATGGTTTCAGGTCCAGTACAGGGTCACATTTGAGCCTTTTTCATGGGCTCAAATTGTCTCCTTGAGTCAACTCAAAGCAGTTTCAGAGTCTTCCTACTGACKATCCTTCCTGCAGGCTATTGATTGGCCAGAAAGAAATACTGTATAAATCCTGAAAGCATCTCCTTCAAGTCATGGTGAGCCTGGACAAGTAATGGTCATTGAGATGAACAAAACAAACAACCGTTCACAGYCCCACTGACATCTAGGAACGATTTAGAGTTACTCATTAACCTAACATACAGGTTTTTGTCAGTGTGTAAGGAAACTGGAGTACCCTGTGAAAATCTACATGTGAATGAGGAGAACAAAGAGATCCCAGGCAAACTGGCTCTGCCAGGGCCCTGATTGAGCTTAAAGAAAACAATAAGGAAAACAATTTTGTACAGCAGGGATGTCAAACTCATTTTTATTGCATTATGGCTTCCTTCAAAGGGCAAGTTGTTTTTTAACTTAGATGTTTCATGTTAAACTTTGACTAAACACAAAACATCACATTCCTCATGTTATGGCAACAGTTAACAAACAATAATTGAGCTCTATGTGGTATTTTATGCATACAAACAGCATTTTAACATTTCCTCGTATAAACACTGAAAAGTAGCCACTATGTGAACAAACTGACAAAATGTGAAATAAATAATACAGAAACTCTATTAAAAATAAATGTAAAATACTTTTACTCACCATTAAGTAATGAGTWGCTGCATTTAGCGTACGGCAGTGGAGGACGTGAATGAAGCCAGTCCATGTTTATAAGGCTTCTAAATTAAATCAAATTTTCTGACAAAGCAGCAGCTCTCATTTACAGTCGTCTTGTTCGGTTCGGTACTTCTCTCCTCTCAGTAGGATTGTTTACAGTGCACACGATTTCTGGTTAGCTTCTTAGCTTAGCCTCCTTCACAGTGGAGCTGGCACTTGATGCCAACCAATCCAATCATTTTAAACTTCAGCAGAGGCCACGCCTTCAGCAATGTGATGAACAGGTCACGAACAATGACTCCTGACAAAATGTCAGTCAATTCAAATGAATCTAGATCTGTCCTCTTTTCCAAAATTCCCTCACTGATCATCTAACAAGCTGACTCAACTCAAATGCCCGTTAAATGGAGACCCTCAGAATGTCAATGTGACATGAAACAAAACTTTATTTTCATCCAATAGATTTGACGAGACCCCCATTAAAACCACTTGAGGAATTATCTGTAGAGCAGAGAAGTAGATCATAAGAGGTGCCACCTACATATGAATGCTTTTTATGAATACATAAAGCCTTGCAAGCTATATACACGTTTCACGCTTGGTTTCTGTTTTTTTTTTATTTGTTGTTTCTTAAAATTTCCTTGTCAACATGGTTATTGTTTCAATACTGTAACTTCATCCATACTGAAACACCAAGAATGACTCAAAATACTTTTGTAACTATATGTAAAACTTGTTATTTTTTTAATTTTTATTATTTTTTTATTTTTGTGAGTAGAAAGTCTTCACGTAAAACACACACACACACACACACCAAGAATGACTCAAAATACTTTTGTAACTATATGTAAAACTTGTTATTTTTTTAATTTTTATTATTTTTTTATTTTTGTGAGTAGAAAGTC
>NW_013952505.1:696454-698168 GCF_001266775.1 Austrofundulus limnaeus | reverse complement strand
ACACACACACACACACACACACACACACACACACACACACACACACACACACACACACACACACACACACACACAAATATAAAACTCTGGCTCACCCAGTTTTCTGCCCCACTATTCCTCCATCCTGACCCCCTTTTAAAAATGTTTTGCCTTCATCCTTTAGTTTTTTCAGCTACAAAGTGAAGTTAACAGTCCCTGTGAGTCCATTAAGCAATCTAAGCAAAATTGGGCCTGCCTCTGAAGTACTGTCAAGAGGCTGCCTTGCATATTCATTTCTGAGCATGTTCCAGAGAGTAGTTGGTTGCCCTCCCACCCCACCCCTTCTCCTATCTGTCTACAGGCACATCACAGTGCTGCAAAGGCAAAAAAAGATCAATGACCTGCTTCTGCCAGTTCAACCTGCAGCCTGAGCCCCTGACTGTAATCTGTGCTCCGTCTTCATTCTGATGCATGAAACAGACAGGTTCTCTGCAGGTCTGTAAACATGCACTTTGCTTTATTTGTTTTGAACCTCTGCCTGGTTGTGGCTTTTGGCAGTTACTGTCTCATACAGAGCAGCAGATGATTCATTCCTGTGGCTTTAATGTTATTCCATAAAGAAGCGCCACAGCTGGATGTCAACCCAAAGATGTTTTGCCCTTGAGCTATAGACCATTCAAAGAGGGTATAAAAAGTGTCCCTTTTCCTCCATGGCAGCATTAGCAGAGTGGCAAATTGAACATGAGATTACAGCTTAGCTGTCACATTTCGCTGCAGGAACAAGAAGAAGCAGTTTGGTCTATTTTTCCTGCATACTTAGGACTTGCCAGGAGCCACTTCAGAACAGGAACTTGATTCCAATACTTGATTTGACCAAGCAATGGGTCTAATATGACAATTACACACTTCCAGTGAATTGCTTGCCAAAAGCCCTCACAGTTAATGACGAGAGATGGCAGTTAATCACGTCCTTATGCAGAGATCAGGGGGCAGCTCAGGGGAATGAAGACATCGTCACAACCTGCCAGCACAATTACGTTTTAGMAATTACAGTGAGCGCAGTTCAGGACACCTCAGCAGAAAGAAAAGACAGGAAAAAAGCCCACAACAAAGGTCTGCCAGACAACACAGCAAGACAGGTTCCTGTCAAGAGCATCAGGAGCTCACAGGTCAAATGCAGGACAATGGATCTGCTTAAAAGTTTTTCCTCTCCTGTTACATCCACTCAGAATCAATTTATCTCAAGCTCAGCACTGACAGAAAGCAAGGCTGTTGAGATTGTGGCTTTTAAGCCTGCAACATCAAATGTTTTAGGAACAGAATCTGCAGCATTTTTTTCAGAAATTGGCCGTTTCTAGGGCTGCACATAACAACTATTTTGATAGTCTAGTAATCTGTCAATTTATTTTGAATAATTGATTAGTTCATTAGTGACTGTTATTTCTRTCACAACGTCCATCTATCCTGTGCACCTCCAGCTCCAGTTCACCTCTCATCTCACCTGCTTTCACCTGAGAATATCCCTCTGTTATCCAATCTCTCAACCTTAGCAAGACTTCCCATAGAAAATTAAAATACTGACCCAGAAAACTTAAAATTAATAGCTCCATCGTATGTATTTGTAACATCAATGTGATCATAAAAAAAATAACTTAAACACAAATTACAAACAGCTAATGCACAAATAACTCAAAGCAGCCTCTCTTCCAGCCTGAGAAGCTGTTAACTTTTCCTG
>NW_013952505.1:694547-696310 GCF_001266775.1 Austrofundulus limnaeus | reverse complement strand
ATAAATAAATAAATAAATAAATAAATAAATAAATAAATAATATTAATCGAAATCTTGCTGGATTTGGCTGTCCAAAAATTTCAAATAAGAAAACCAAAATGGAAGGAGACGAGATGGATTATTTATTTGGTCATTTAAAATGACAGCGCGTAATGTTTTAGCTAAAGTTAGCATAACTAATTGCGCCCCCTTCCAACAAACTCTGTTTTCTGTTGTTAAGCTAACAAAAACTATAGATAGGACAATCATAGCCAATATAAAACTTTTTGTTTGTTTGATTTCTTTTGGTTTTGACCCCTTAGATGCATTTGGGTCTCTGCAACATAATAAGGGACAGAAGTTGTTCAGCAACTCCTGCTGCAGACATCAGCAGCTTGAATCAGAGCAKGTGAGGRTTTTTTTYCCRCACCTCTTTTAATACCGTACTGATTAATGTTCTCTGAAYGWGCATGTGAGCACAGTGATCCATTGGTAGCTTTTGAACTGCCAGAGAGAACGTCAACATGGCTGTTCACCCATTTGTTGGTATGGTCTTCTGAAAGAGCCTCTTGAACAGGGAAAGGGACAAGAGAGAGCAGCTAACASCTAGRAAGGCAGAAGGASGAAAATGAAAGCAGCAYATTAATCTGATAGGATTTATGTTGATTAGCACAACACAAGACTGTAGACATGCTCATAAGCAATAATCCCCCTCAAATATATAAATCCCACCAATCTGAAACATGTATAGGGGGACTCCCCTCTCTATTTCCAAAGTGAATTCCAAACACCACTATGAGAGACCCAGAGTACCACCGTTTGAGTACAATGGTTTAAGGATGTTGTCATTGGTAGGGGGGGGTGTTTATATATGCTACATGTGTTTTATCCGTATGGAAGCCAGACAAACACGTGTTTGTGAGTGCATTCAGTTCAGAGGATCAGCTGTCCTCTGTGACCAACATCTGTTAGCCTGACGACGCCCCAGGCTGACATCCAGTGAGACAGCTTGAGTGTGCAGATGCAGACATGCAACACACAACACTATAATGGCCAGATCCGCAGTGCAACTAAAACATTTTGGTAGATAGAAGCATTTCTATAATTGCATATAAAAGTAAAGTGGCAGGAAAAAGGTGCTCTCAGGCCTCAATTGTCTTGAACTCAAATAACCCCTCATGGCTTCCTTAATCGCATTGTGTGCCCATAACAGCTTTTATCCCAGTTAATTATTTCCAAATCTTAAACAAATACATAAGGTACAGCCTTCAATTAGATTTGAATGTGCAAGTCAGGCCTCTTGAGGCCGAAACTGCTGCTGTTCTGTATCCATTTTTCCTCAAGGTAATCAAATGACTGATAATGCTGGCTGTGTGTTCTCAGAGATGAGAGGAAATGCAGGATCTTACAAAGATAAGAAATCACTTTCTGCTTTTCTTTCTTTCCTTTTTTCCCCCCTGTTTTTTTGATTGGATTATATCTGGAGAGTGTAATCCTTCATAGTGCTCACTCTGGGAGTCCATGCACACCAGAAAATGAGCAAAGAAGGAGGGGGTAAAAAGGAAGGAAATCTGAATGAAAGAGGATTTGGAGAGTTGAATCCCAAGACAAGCTGAGAAAATCTGGAAAGAGTGAATCAGTAACTCCATCCTGTATTCCTCTGTAAAGGCTTGATGAGGCATCCTGTGCCCAAGCCGGTCTCATTGAACCTGTTTAAGTGAGATCCGGGTGAAATTTTATCCAGCTGAACCTTGGCTGAATACAAACTTAGCACATTATATATA
>NW_013952505.1:690597-693950 GCF_001266775.1 Austrofundulus limnaeus | reverse complement strand
TTCTCACCCTATCTCTAAGGGAGAGCCCAGACAATGTGCAAAGGAAACTCATTTCAGCCGCTTTTATCCGTGATCTTGTTCTTTCGGTCACCACCCAAAGTTGGTGACCACAGATGAGGGTAGGAACGTAGACCGACCGGTAAACCAAGAACTTCGCCTTCTGGCTCAACTCTTGCTTCACCATGACAGACCGGTACAACGCTCGCATCACTGCAGACGCAGCACCAATCCACCTGTCGATCTCCCGCTCCATTCTTCCCTCATTCATGAACAAGACCCCRAGATACTTAAACTCCTCCACTTGGGGCAGGACCTCCTCCCTGACCCGAAGAAGGCACCCTACCCTTTTCCRGCTCAAGACCATGGTCTCGGATTTGGAGGCACTGATCCTCATCCCGGCYGCTTCACACTCAGCTGTGAACCACTCCAGCAGAGCTGGAGATCACGATCTGATKAAGCCAATAGGACCACATCATCCRCAAAAAGCAGAGACSTKRTCCTAAGGTCACCAAAAAGGATCCCCTCAACASCTTGGCTGCKMMTAGAAATYCTGTCCATAAAAGTTGTGAACAGAATTGGTGACAAAGKGCAACCTTAGCAGAGTCCAACTYTCACCGGAAACGAGTCTGACTTACTWCCGACAWTGCGGACCAAGCTCTGGCACTRGTCATACAGGGACCTAACAGCCCGTATCAATGGRCCTGGTACCCCATACTCCCGGAGTACCCCCCACAGGAGTCCCAGAGAGACACGGTCGAAMGACTTCYCCAGGTCCATAAAAMATGTGYTGTAYTTGACCAGAATTTCATTAATTTTACACTGCTGACAATTTCACAAAAGGTGTTTATAAACAAAGATTTACTGGGTATTTATAAGCCCAACTAACAATAGCTTCAACTAAGTGTAGCATTTTCAGGACAGCCTGAGGCACTTCCATTGATGGGAATGTAAAGGTTTTTAAAATAGTGTTTGCACAAACAGCTATGAAGTTTTGAAGCTTGGAGTTGTTATAAGATGGCGGCGATGCAACCAGATCAGACTGCAGTCRCTTTGAAAATCCCAAGATATGTTTCTGATTTAGTACACATATGGATGAAGTGACCCGAGTCTGATTTGAAAAAAAATAAATAAATAGATTTGTCCTGTTCAGACTGTCTTAAATAAATCTAATACTGGTTGCTTATGGGCAAAAAAAAGGGGTGGGGGTTGGGGTAGGTCACTTTTGCCCCATGGTGCAACCAAGGGGTGGCCAAAATCTGCTGCCCCCACCCCATTCAAAATCACATTCAGTTCTCAAAACCATAAATTCATCTTCTTCATTTAACTGTAATGTTGTTGCCATTGTTTTTTGACCATGTGCTGAAATGGTAAGAACTGAGAGTTAACTGGAATAAACATAAAAAAAACCATTAAGCTAAGCTAAAAGTATTTCTTCTTTGTGTTTTGGTACGTTTCTACTATGGAAATTCTCACCATCTAGTGGTGCTGCTTGAGTGTTTGGCTGGGGGATAAAATCTGTTTTAAAAACTGTAGTGTGAATGGAGCCCAAGTAACCAAATATAAAATGCCAAAATTAAGCTTCAAAGACAGTCTTCTTCCTGATGTCTGGTTGCAGTTGTTGCCAGCCTGCAGCCTGATGTCTGAGCTGTGTTTGAAGCAGTTGTCCGGGTGACAGATTGACCTCTGGGGACATGAGTTTGACTACAAGCACTCAGCTGGACACAGAGGGAATGAAAGACATTAGATGGTGCTGACAGATAGTCACCTTTGTTGTCTGTTGCAAACAAGACAGCTATCACTTTCTCTTAATGGCTGAGAGGTCAGAGCAAAAGCTGGAATGAACGTGATGAAGCATSGTTTCCTGGGTCATTGCTATTTTTAAGAAACAGCAGACAAAGCAAAGCTAATTTGTGAAATAAAATAATTCYGTTTTTTAAATGGGAGAAGTTCTTATTTTGTGCATATTTTCCATCAAGACAAAAATAAGACAACTCCTATAGCAGTCCTGAAATAACAGGCAGAATTTCACAAGACTAAAAACTTGTTTACATTCTTCAAGATGTCACAAAATGTAAAACTGCCTGTGGTAAAATCAGTAATTCTTAGCTAACAAGCCAAATTAGGTATCCCTGCTTTAAAAGTCAGCTTGGTATGCGACCTGTATAGACCTGCTCCAACCCCCTCACTGAGTGCAGATGTAAAAATTAATAGAAGCTCATATTTTCAATGCATCATCATTACTTTGCAAGACAAATATTTAATCTCGATGCGATACAACACTGAGCAAATTATCTCGGGTCTCATTCTATCAGCTACTAAATGAGATGAAATTGAATTAGATTATGCTAGAAAATGAGGTGTTCACGCCAATTGAAAGTAATCAAGGTGGTTGAATCAAAGGATAATGAAAGCCTCCAGAGCTAATCCGGGTTTGCAGTGGGGCTCTTTGACCGATGGTGACTGTTTGTCAAGAAAATAATGATGAAAACGGCAAACAGTGGGGGGAAAAAAAGACCAACAAGGTACAATGAAAAGGTTAATGGCTTGAAAACATTTGGGTTGAAGACTCTACTGGGAGTCTATTGATCAAATATTCACAAACCCTGTGTGTTGACTAGGCGGTACTGTCGCTGGAGGAAAAAAAAGCGGCTGTGTCTAATTTAATTTTGTGTGTGGATTTCTGCCAAGGTCAGATGATGATGAAGCAATCACAGAGGTAAAACCAGGTAATATCAATCTGAAAGGCATTTAAGGAAATGCACGACACGTGTCAAACATTTTGTTCTGTTACATGTTGTGCAGCCTTACTGTTTGTGAAACAAGGTTCAATAGAAATCACAGGCTCAGCATTGTGGGSTTTTAGTGGCAGTTCAGGACAAAATCTCTGATAAGAGATGCAAATACTGAAACTAGTTTGACAATCCTAAGGTGCCCCGCTCTTAGTTTCTATCCCTTTGGCTAAAGGGATAGTGTCAATCAGTCACTGACTTTAACACAGACTCAAGTAACTCAAGAAGTATAGCATTCTGGGAAGAAGTTGGTGAATCACAGGCTCCAAATTCCTCTAATGTTTAAAGATTGATATTATCTTCTAGTTTTACTGATGCAACACGGCAGTTTTGGAGGAATTTGTGGGGATTGTCTGAATTTTACAGACATTCATGATGTTATACTGTATAAGCATAAACATTTTCTTTATACTGTTTTAAATGGTTTCTAATAACATGCAATGTTTTAAAACATTGATTTGCACATGGATCCTGTACCTTCCTGTCTATTGACCAGTAGTAGAGGAGCTGACCCAAGAAGGGCAGCCCGCACTGTTTACATAGTGAGGCAGAAATGCTTTAGAT
>NW_013952505.1:687347-688543 GCF_001266775.1 Austrofundulus limnaeus | reverse complement strand
AGTTACAACAGTTTTGGGAGATTTTATTTATTTTATTTTATTTTATCAAGCTACAATGCTATTTTTCTGTACCTTCAGATGTTGTTAATGAGAACATTTCTTCCACCTAGTTGTATTTTTGTTTTATCCTCCATGTCATCTGGGGAATTTTTTTTTTCAAAAACTTAAAACCATATCAAAGTTTGAAAACATACAAAAAGTAAAGTAGATCATTTATTTGCTGCATGAAAATGTTTCCACTTCATATGTTATTTTTTAATATATCTGTCTCTTTTGCTTATATTTTTTGGAGTGTCTTCGTTCCTGCATGTTCTGTAAAGTAGTCAGTGGGTGTTTTTATGGTTGTATCGCTTCAAACTTGACAACAACAGCCCACATTTGTTGACTTGACCAATCAAATCAGTGAATTGTAGCACCCAGAATTAAAGTATTTTATGTGGTGTTTTTAAATGAGTCAACCTGCCATTTGGAAACTATTTTTAAAAGTTCAAGTAAAAACAAAGAAGGCGAGGAGACCGACAGACAGGGGGAAATGGCAATGTTAAGCGATGAAAATATTCCCTTTAGAACAAAAATGTCAGTGCTTGCAGACACTTTTAAAGGCCACACACTGTGTAGTCAAATTTACCCTTCACATGGAGCCAGTAAATCAGAGCACAGATTGAATTCAGCAGTACAATGTTGTTACGTAAGACCAACTCCCTATGAAGATAAATGCCCAATAAACACTGCTTGCTCACTCAGGGTGGAAAAAGAGTTGGGCGGCCTGACCGAAGTATGGCCCATTGACCGATTGCATCTCTTTCTGCGAGCGGCTCAGAGAGCCAGCTGTTTTATGTCTGCTTCATCCTCAAATGGAGCGCTCTGTTCTGCACAGGAAGGAGGATAAATCAAGCCTGCGGTCCGCTCTACTGACTCATTCTGGCTTGCTGAGAGTGACATTCCTGCAAAACCACAAAGTCAAAATGAGGAGAGAAACACACACAAAAATATCTGCTCTCTGCCTTTATTTTTTCGGTTTCCTCCAAATTTGGCCTTTAAGTACAAAATGTGCCACAACCATTTCAGGCATCCCAGGAATTTACTCCAAATTATTGTTTTGCTACTCCTTCTCGTGAGTGTGCTGCACCATATATATATGTGTGTGTGTGTGTGTGTGTGTGTGTGTGTGTGTGTGTGTGTGTGTGTGTGTGTGT
>NW_013952505.1:681786-687288 GCF_001266775.1 Austrofundulus limnaeus | reverse complement strand
GTGTGTGTGTGTGTGTGTGTATGTGTGTGTGTGTGTGTGCATGGCTGCAGGGTGAGGAGTGGTGAGGGAGTTCCCTAACATCTGTTCACCATAAGAGCTTGTTGACAGCAGCTCTCGTCTCTCTCGCTCCCAGCCTCGGTTCACCCCTTCTTTGGATTCTGCTGTTGGTTCCCCTCATCCAAGATTAAGTAGAACATGGTGTCKGCCCTGGTGTTTAGGGGCCCTGCTTGAAAGTGAGGTCAGAACTGTTATCTTTGACAAGGCTTCTATAAGGTACTGAAACGTTTTTTTTTAAAGCCCCAGTCCCAGGGATACATGTCAGATGTTAGTTTGAATTATATGTCAAAAACATATCCAATGGACATGCTTTTTGCTTAAGATTTTAAACTAATGCAACAGCTTGTTGGTTTTAAAAACAAGACAGAATAAAAGGGAAATGTTTGGTTCAGAGAACTGTGGTTAGATACATTACAGACAAGCAGGACTTGCACACAGGCCACTAAGTAGCAATGTAAAGTTAAGGCCCGAGTGTTTCTGTGGGAGGATTGAAAGCCAGCCGAGCCTGTAATTGGGAAAAGAGCCATTTGGACCATCAGCTGTTGTTGTCCATTTGTTTTTAAAAGGGAGAAGCGATCGATGGGCAGCATTAAGGAGATCTGCGAGAGATCTAAATGGTTCCACGAGCCCGCAATCTTTACTTCCTGCTCCAGAGATACTGCTCTTTAATGATTGGACACGACCCGGAGATGTAAGTATAGCGGCAAAGTCGGCCAATCAGATTGGACYAGTATCACATACCAACACCTATCTATTGACCCCCAGCGTCCTCTCTTTTCTTTAAAAGTGCTACAAGCTAAGATCTCACATCAGCCTGAGTTACTTTAAGATAAATCAAACAGGTGAGCGTGATAACAAAACAACTTGTTTCAGACTTGATTGCCCTACTAATTAGCTTTGGTGTAATGACTTTTATGGGAAAGGTGTAATTGAAGTCCTTGAGTTCAATTATATGCCTTAGGGTTCTGTTGGCATGACAAGCCTCGCACTGGATTGAGTAATTTCACATCTTTGTTCTCTCTCTCTGAGTCAGAGCTTCGCCAGTCCCTGAAAGTGTATTGATCTGCCCTTACTCTCTACGAGCCTTATTGACAGGTTGTGGGCCACAATGCTGTGAAGACCTGTGGGTGGGAATGGCTCGACAGGGAAATAAGAAATAAATTTTACCTCACCACATCACAAAAAAAGGGAACTCACCCTCTCTTTAAAAATATCCCTTTCAAACATGCCGTGTACTGTTGCTCTGGAAGTGGAATTTAAATGAAACCTGCAAAAGATGCACACCTGCGCCAGCATCAAAGATGGTGGCTTAAACTGCTGGAGCTGTACAAATGGGCCCTCAGAGGACTTCTTTGAGTCTTTCCTCTCCTTTAGAGTGTAACATTTGCCAACAGCTGGTAGACAATAAAAAGTGAGTGCACTCAGGCTGTGATTTAAAAAGCTTGGCAGCGGTTTTATGGAAGGGGGAAAAATAACAGTTAAGATAAGACTGTCGTTTAGAGCCATACGAGAAGTGACCCGGCTCTTTTAGGAAATTTTCTTTATCATTTCCATACAGCCCAATTAATCATTGGCCATCATATTTTTTTTCTAAAGGTATTATCCTTCTGTTTTATATACTGTTCATAGTATGGACAATTTCACGCCTCAGCCATTATTTACACAGTATAATTTCCCCTTTTATTGGTTTAACTGGGTTGCAGAAGGACCCAATGACTGTACACTTTTCCTGCAGAGGACACACAGAGAGCAGTGTTCATAATTCATGATTAATGTTTGGAATTTGACCACCTTTGTATGTGTTGAATACTACCAACAAAAATCCAGTTATTTTGTTTTCTACACCCTCGTGATGACATGGTACAGCCTGAAGTTAACCTACTGTACCACCGTGCAGCCAACAGCTACCATTGGAGAATGATAATAATAATGGGTTTCAGCTGTTTGATGATAGCTTTGGAAATTCTGTATTTAAAAACAAAAACAAGCAGCTATTGTTAATGCAACCTTGAATTAAAATGATTTTCCTTCCACTGAAAAAGTAAACAAACTGTTTCAAATGTCATGTTAACATATTGAATAACAAAAATGAAATAAAATAAAAACATGCAATTTCATTTTCCTTTTTTTCATTTCAATTTTCTACAGTACAGTAAGTTGCAATAACTGGATGTTGTCCAAATACTGTGTGCTATGTTTAGGTTCCTTAAAGGAAATGTCCGACATATAATCTTTAAGAATATTTTAAAATGATTTTGAGCAGAAAAGCTCTATTTTTTCACTAATTTTTCTGCATGTTATAAATWACTTTTATTACCAGCTGGGAAGTCCTGATATCCAAATATGGTTTAATGTTTCATTTTTAAAATTACATGAACAAATTCTCATTCGACATAAAATTCAGACTCATTTTCCCAGGGTCTTACCCATTGAAAGACAAATCAAGCCATATCTCTAGAACCACTCATGAAATGGCAGCACAAGGCTCAGTGGTTAGGACTGACACCAAGATGCAAGACAGTCCTGGGTTCAGTCCCTGGTTCGAACCTGGAGTCTTTCTGTGCAGAGTTTTAATATTCTCCTAATGCTTGTGTGGGTTTTCTTTGGGTACTCCTGTTTCCCATACAGCCACAAAACCATGTACAATAGGTTGCCTTTAGGCCCAGGCCGCCCTTCCAAAAGATATCTGTAATCTCAGTGTGATTGCCTGGTTAAATAATGATAAATTAAATTAAATTTGAGGATGATCTAGATATCAAAATGTAGCTTGAAAAACCAAGAAACGTAATTCTCATGTCAATTTGACAGGTCACACATGAGCTTTGGAAAACAGAGACCAMATCCCAGAAACAGAGGAGGCGTGAAATGTAGCACATCAAGATTCATGTGGAGCGCTATGAATAAAATGTGTGTCAAAATAACACTATTGTAAAGTTATGACAGGTCACGGAAATTGTTTGTAATCACTGCATAATAACCGTGAGCCATAATAACTACTTACCCTTTTAAGCATCAGCCATTAAAGGTCTGTCACTACCATCCTTGCTATTTCAGTCACACAAATGTGGCAGTCTGGCATCAGCCTCACTTTAAGACAACCAAAAGTTGTCTCAGCACCAGGATGAAGAAAAAGTAATACTTATAAAAGCAATTCTGTTCTTCAAATGACAATGAACAACTCTTTTAAAAACGGTTCAAATTCAGAGCAGAAAAAACATACAACTCAGTTTGAAGTCTATACATTATTATTTTGGATACAACTCTTTATTACCACACTGCTGTGTGCATTCCTTCACTATCTCTTGTAAATTGTGTGAGTTATGTGAGAAAGCAGCCTCAACCTGCTGGCCAAACGTAACAAAATTTCACACCTGTAAATAATCTTGACTTCAGTGACATTTCCTGAGGCGATTCCATAAAGGCACTCCTCTTTCTTGAACCACAACAAGGGTTTATTCAACTTCYTCACACCCACCAACCCTGATGAGACTTGTGAACATATGAGCATTCAAAATAGGATGAGTTTTCTTCTTACCGCTTTATCTGGCCTTATCTGCGACAGAAAACTCAAAACAAGTGATCACAGACTGCTTTAGATTGGCTTTATTCCCAGACTAACAGGAGGGCACAAGCAGTTTTTTTAGATGTTATAAAGAACTGATTGATAAAAACACAGTAAACCTTATGTTTCCCAGTACCTATGTTCCAAGGATGTCTGGTTCCTGGTACAAAGCCTGCACTGTAATTCGGWACATTTGAAGAGGAAACAAATCATCTTTCATGACTTTCATTATTAACCCTGGGAGAACATAAGTTCCAAATATAGGTAAGGATCCCATGAATAAATAAAAAAATGTACAAAACATGGGCATCATATTAAAGTTTCAGCATTATCCATGTCATGAATCTGCATTAGAACAAATGGAGCCCTTAAAAATAAAATAATAGAAATAAATCTGTGCCCTTTTGCTCTTCAACCTCTCGGCTATCCCTCGTCTCTCGACTAGTTGCGCTCTCCAATCTCCAAGTCTCTTTGTAGCTTTCGAAAAGTGCCCGTCTTCCTCTGAAGCCGCCACTGTTGCCACAGCTTTGATGTGAGTCGGGGAGAAGACAGTGAGTTCTCACCTGTCAGCTTTCCCAGCTCCCTGAAGGTTGACTTTGAGACGATGTCTGTTAAATTGGGATTGATCGCAACAACAGGAGCTGCACGTTCCGCACACACTTCGAGAGAAGTGGGGGGGGGGGGGCATGAGGCAGTTTTCTGACAGTTGCACAGGGGTTGCTGCCGTATGCTGAAAAGCAACCGTTTTTCATGGCGATTGAAGCAGTCTGATGTGACCATAGAGGCTATTTGTTTGGTGTGCTTTTTTTTATCCGCCCCCCTATGGCACCATGGKTTGTCAGATGAGAGAAACAGATGTATTATGCAGGGTGTGCCCAATTCTTGTATCAGTTATAGTAGTTCTGGAGTGCAAACTTGCAGCGTTACAGTTGCAGAATGATAAATACCTTGATTTTCATCTGGAGACTCAAGACACCAACTTCTTGCCTGAATCTGAAGTCTTTCTAGAATCCTGCCTTTTCTCACCGTCTCTGCCTCAACAACGTGGAGACTGAATAACAATTGTCAAATTTAATGCTGGAGCTGCCAAACCTCATGTCCAGTTGGGGAATTTGCAGACACCCTGTCCAATTTCTTTACCATGAAGTTGCACAGTGTGCGCTATGTTTTCTGATGCTTTGGCAGAACACGAGTAAGTATGACAGGGTTGAGCTGATTGGCCTGCAACATGGTGGATCATCTACACTTAAGACAGTTGTTTAAAGTATTTTTCTTTATTTATTAAAAAAAATCTGTTCACATTATTCGAAACAAAGCAACAACACTGAAATACTGCACCAAGAGGTAAGAAAGTTCATAATAACACCATATAAAAAAATAACATTTTTAGGTTTGGTTCTCGCTGTACAATTTTCAAATTTGCAAAGGACCTGTACGTGTCACACTGCAAATTCAGTAATCCAAAATCCTGATCCTGTAACACACTGTACAACGTAAGATTTAATAAATGCCAGATTTCTTCCTACAGCAAAATTGCATCATAAAGTTCTGTCAAAGGTCAACAGTAAATGAAACTTTTGTGCTGATGCTCTTATTAGAATCAGACCCAAAAAATAGCRGGAGAAGGATGAGGACAACATGGAAGATCTGGATGATATAATATGCAAATTCTGGTTTCAGTTCAGTACCAAGGTAATGTGGGGACTGTTACTGATCCATTACAGTAACTTCAAAGGACAGCCTGTACAATTTCACTTAGGAGAGAGCAGTGTGTCAGTGTGCCATTAGTGTTCTGAACCTGCATATTAAATACTATTACTTTTACTTTCAACTAATAAATAGATGATTATTTGCATTTTTTAAACTCAGGACAAATTTTAAGG
>NW_013952505.1:670029-681715 GCF_001266775.1 Austrofundulus limnaeus | reverse complement strand
ATAATAATATTTAGACTATATGTCATCTTGTTTGCCTTTTATTTCAGAAACAAACTATGAATTACAAATATTTTTTCACTTTCATCACACTTCTGGAAAGGATTAAAGATCCCCCTAAAGCGCACTTCTTTTCTTTATCATCATTTACACTTTAAGGTATTAACCTTGTCAACTCACAAGCAAAGTTCACCTGGATAAAGGGAGACAAACAGAAAAACTGTAAAAAAGAGCTCCACCAGTGTTTTGATTTGTAGCCCACAAAAGAATAGTGGGCGTGCGTGACTAAAGCTATTATTGTTTTTTTAAAATGTCTGCATTCCAGATCGACATGAAATGTTTGTTTTTCTCAGCAAATACTCTGTGTGGGTCGAAAGGTGTAAACTAAACGGAACGCATCAATTTTTACAAATATCCAGAGCAGTGGGGCCATAAACACTGCAGGGGCAAAAAAAAATAAAGAAAAATAAAGACAAGAAAAGAAAGTTTGTGAGCCAAGAGCTAAGAATTGCTTATTCTCCAGGCCATTTCTAGAGCCATCATTGCTCAAAAGAGAAATTTCTTCGGCTATGGAATCTCAACTAAAGCCTCCCTATCTGCGGTGATAAATGTGTAAGAGGGAGAGAGAAGAACACAGAGGCAGAGGAGAGAATGGCCATTAGGAGGAGGAGAAGAAAGATACGAGAGCCCCCAACGGATGCTACTGTCAGCTGTGGGAACCCAGATGAAAGCGGTGCAGTCAGATACCAGCACTCTTTGATCGTGCCTTTGTGTGATAAACATCGCGCTGTGCCAGCCATGCTGAATGCACCGTGCCAGGCCGGCTGTGAAGGTGGAGGGCTTTGAGCGGGCTTCCAGCTCAGGACCAGCACCACACACTCACACAAACGCGCACACACACACAGGCACTGCAGCACATTATTCTCACTTTCCCCTTTCTGTTTCTCTATTATTTTCGTATTTTTATCTTTCATTCCACTACCCTTACCCCCACCCTCACACCCGAAAGATTCTTTTTCTTTTTTCTTTTTTTTCTTTTTCTGTTTTTTTTTTTCAGATACTTGTTAAAGATGCAGCTTCGGTTCCACAGGCAGCTGCTCCTGCTGTGGAGCGCGAGTCCTATTTGAACCAATAATCATCAAGTGCTTGGAATTAAAAGTGTGCAGGAGCGCATGCAGTTTTTTTTTCCTTTCCCTGTGTGTTGTAATAGTTATACGGCAGATGAATATTTCATATCTGCCACAGCTTTGAAACAGTGCAGGTTTGCGAAGTTAAGTGTAACAAGGGAGGTATGAAGGAATCCTGCCAGAGCTGCCGGCATAAATCCTCAACCCTTTTTATTTTCCTTCTTCATTTTTTTTTTATTTTTTTGTGCACAAACCTGTGCGAGCTACACTTCTTTTTTAATGATACGAGGCTATGGGAATGCAGCGCTCAGCTCCAGCTACTGTAACAAAGCCGCATGGTGATTTTGATTCAGTGAAAAGAGAACAGGATTACTACGATGCAGTGGAAGCTAAAGTGCGTAAAGTCGGAGACGTGAGAGGAGCCAGCTCTAAGGAGAAGGGAGGAAGGAATGCCATGCATGTGTGGGAAGTGGTTTTGGCAGAGTTTGAAATTAATGGTCTCAACATGTGCTGTAGTTTGGGATTCATCAGAAATTTTTAGAAAAAAAAAGTGCAGACTAAAGCACTTGCAGTACAGCCATGCAGGGGCCCACAGATGGAGAAACCACAAGAACGGGGAAGACAGAAGCTGGGGAGAAATGTTCCCCTTAAAATCGGGGAGAAGAAAAATCTGTTCTTTTATTACAAAACGTCAACGTCGATGTTGTAAAGGGCTCAAACACTTAAGAACCGAGGAAACCCAGCAGCCATTTAAGGACATACTTCTCCCAAAGGTGCCAAATAGTCCACTTGTGCAACAATCGGCCCATTACTATGGCAACACGGTACGTGTGGGAGGGTCTGACACGAGGTACTGACATCCTCCAGCCGTTGTGCTGTGCCCGACGCAACATCACTTAAGCGATGCAGATTTCTCACAGATGGCCGGTTTATGAATATGTGGCCTTGGGTTCATGATGCGTGCTGGAGCAGCAATAAATGAGTCTCTGCAGGATAAACACACAGATTTTGTTGGCCTGAAGGAGGGGAGGGGGGCAGGGCGAGAAGATGAAGYGAGGGCTCATTGACACATTCTGCCAAATCATGTATTAAGACAAAAAAAATAGGGTTACATTAAAATTTTGTTCCTGTTATTTTCCTGCTTTATCATAAAATTAGACTGCACACGATTTTTTGCAAGGACATCCTGGACTGTTTGAAGTGGGSTCTTGTGCAAATGTATGGAACTAATATCTTATCAGTTGTAGGTCACTCTGCAAATGGCAGGGAGGTCAAACTCATTTCCACCGAGGRMCACATGAGTGTTTTGTGGTCATTTAAGRAACAGTTGTAACTAAMTTTGATGTTTCATGTTTAACTTCGACTAAACATAAAACTTYGTGTCCAAACTTCATGTCCCTCCTCTCATCCCTACAGATGAGCACCGCTAACAAACAATAACTGAGCTCTACATGGTATTTCCTGCATAGAAACAGCGTTTCCACAYGTCTTCTCATAAACACAGAAAAGTACTACCTGTGTGACTAAGTGTGAAAGAAATGATAGAGAAAAAAACTATTGAAAGTAAAAGTGTGAGTTTTACTGTTGAATTGTGGTGAGTGGGTGCCATCTTGAATTCCGAACTGGTTAAAGTCAGCGTTTCTCCCTCTCGCTGACAAGAATTCCCTAATGGAGGCTGCGTTCCAGTTTAAATTTACAACTTGTAAGTGGGAAATTTACGCTTCCCATTACAATTGGACCACAGCAAAAGTAGTCTGCGAAAATGTGTCTAAATAGAGATTTTGTGAGGCAAAATTCACTGGCTGCTGGCTACTTTCAAATCTTATGCACCTCCACCTAGAAGCGGGATGCCGTTTTTGCGAGTAAAATGATCAAAATGTTTTATGGCAGATGTACTTTAAAGTTAATGCTGGCTGTAAAGCAGCTTATTTGAAGACATTATCACATCTTTTTTGGCCACATAAACTTATGCGGCAGGTCACATTTGGCCCGCGGGCCTTGGGTTTGATACCTGTGGTCTATGGCCTCAGTTGGGACAAATTAAGTTTAACTTAKTTAAACAAGACTTACAAAACTGACAACCYATTAGAAGTGGGAGATACTGCAAAACTTGGCAACAGTCCAGTACCAAGTAAATACATGGATGGTATTGCCCATACCGATCCAATAACAATACTTTAAATACTTAAGAAAGATTCGTAATCAAATAGCTAAGTAATAATTTTTAAGTGTTTGTGTGATTTATTTATTTATTTATTTATTTAATTAATTATTTATTTATTTAATTTGTTTGTTCGTTTGTTTATTTTTGTTCCTTTGGAAGAATAATTGGTTAAATCCCAGGACAGAATTTGGTTTTTTTTTAATAAATAGGAAACTGTTGATTATCATGATAAAGATATTTGTTCAGAAACAATGGAACAGTAACAAACTCATTTTTGCCCATTATTTACTGTCTGACTGTGTTTTGGTTAAGTACACAAAGTTAAGAAATTATCTTTTTGAGAACACATTTTAAAATGTTGTTTTTGTCCTGCTACAGTGTTTAGAAAAAACAATAGAAACTTTTGATAAAATTTAAAATTATCCTCTCCATTCATGAAACATACAAAYTGAAACACAAGCATTGCTAATATTACACTGACATCAGTCATTATCTGTACCAGCGTTGGTGTCAATATCAATATTTGTATTGATTCACCCACTTCAAAAACCCCTAAGCAGCTCTTAAACATGATCAGAGTTCAGATTTTTACCATCTTAAAAGAAGTCAGGTCCTGAAAATTGTATTGCAGTTAACGCAAGTGCAATAATTTAATATTTATGTTACGGCCAATTTTGCTTTGAATATTCCTGCAGAAAGTGTCCCAGGCTTCACTGGAAGTGTTAAGGGTGGCTGCTGCTGCCACTCCTGCAAACAACCATAGAATTCCATATAAATAAGCATGTAATGCAAAACTGACAGTGATGTCAAGGTTTATAGAAAAGCATTAGCATGAAACCACACTGAGATTTTGGAGACAGCAGCTGGCAGCACGTAGTTTTCATCTTTCATCACTGGCTTGTCAGTCCTGTCAGAATTATACTGCATCTCCAAACTGAGGTCATTCAAGAACATATCTACAGCAGGTAAGATATCAATTGTTTATWACGCTTCCACTAAATCCCGCATAAAATTGCTTGAAAATTCAATTTAAGTCCAAATATTTGAGCATCAACACAGAATGCTTCTTAAATTGGTTCAGTTCTAAACCCAACAAACACATTCTATGACTTTTATTTGACATTTGGCTTAGACTACTATATATAACAGAATAAAATAATATCACAAAGCTTTTTTTTTCTGTGAACTGATAAAATACAAGGACTGCAATACAAAAAAATATATAGCTTCAGATCCCAAGTAGGGATTTCACCGGATGATACGGTTCTGATTGCACCAACAAAGCTGCAGCCCACCAAACACATAATAATTAACCAACAAGAATCTGAGTATGAGCATTGATCTGCAGGATCTCCCAGTGAGCACAACTTCAAAGAAATGTAGGAAATCTACACGGAGCAAATATGTGAAGGCATTAATGTGTCTTTAAGACATTTGCAAACAGTGAATGAGATATCAAGTGTGTCAGAGTTTGAGAGGGGGTTGTCAGGGCCCACCGAGCGTATCCAACATTGTCATTGCGGCTCGCCTGTCTGCTTGTGGAGAACATGTGCTGTTGACAAGAAGTGAGCGCCGGCTCCTCTCTGCATCAGTTTTGGATCACTACTCTCAATCAAAGCCGGGGGAGGAGGGCCCGCATAATGTGACAGARCCTGTCTCTCTCTTTGCCTTTTGATGCCTGGGGAAGGCTCAACGAGAGCAACCCCTGTCAGAAACCTGCCCACAGGCCTAGACACAAAGAGATCCAGGAATGTGAGGAGGCAGATAAACAGGCAGACAGAAAGTTGCAGACAACACTGACAAACAAAAGAGCAGCAAAGAGGCTAAAAAAGTGGGGCGGCGAGAAGGAGGCAGAGTGCAACGATGAAGCAGGTAGATGCATCAAAGCTGTAAAAAGAAGAAGAAGAAAAATCCAGCTTCTACAAATGCTGTCAGCGCATGATAAGACTCCACTTTTCATTAAACAGTCCCGGTGGAACAACTAAATGTATTTGCAAATAATGGCAGTCAGGTTTAATGTCATTATGAGCCATTAAAAAGAAAAAAAAAGAAAAAAGTAGTGACTGATCTTATCATCTCCTTGTTTCACATTGATTGCTGTATCTGATATCTTGTTTCATATCGTTGCCCATCTAATGCACTAACAGCTGTGGAAATCGGAGCTGATGTGCATTGTTAACTGTGTTTATTGTGGTTGTGTAATTACAAACTGTATAATGCAAAATTTAATTTATTAGATTAGTGAAAGGATTGTAAATCTGTAATTGTTAGAAGGCCCTGTTTGTCTCGGCTGCTCCAGTGCCGTTGTAAACAGTGCCACCTAGAGCTCCTGGGCTGGGGCTGGTGTCTGGCTGCTGCTCTGAGGACTGTGAGTCGAAGCTGTGCAGCTGGCAGCGCTGCGTGGAGGACATGAACGTCTGCTGGTTGGAAAAACAGAAGCATAGTTTACTTTTCCTACAGGCAGAGATAAGCTGTTTGGATTAGTWTAACTAAAGAAATCAGCCCTCTGTAGCGTGATTGGATGTGTTTTGGATAATGTTAATGCCTGAGTCATTGTGTCTCATGAACCACTGGATGCATTTTAATCAAGCTTAAATAAAAGGATCACACCTGGCTGACATTTAAAATAAACAAATATGGCTATAACCCAGTCAGTTTTACAGCTATTGCATTAAAGTTTAGTGTGTTAGTAGCTGAGACTGATCCCCAACAATTACTCTGAAAGTGAAATTTCCTTATATATTGCCATTAATTATTTGCCGTGAACTCTGTCTACCTGTTAGCAAAATATCTCATAAACTATGAGACAGATTTTAGTGAAGTTTTAGTAAAAAATATGTATATAGTGTAACTCTACGATGGAATACTGCTGGAATCAACCAAACTCAAGACGGTAGCCACAGCCACCCAGTCTTATAAAACACAAAAAAATGTTCTAATTCAGACTATTTTGCTATTATTGTGTTAAACTGTGGTATTGTTGAAGAATGTAGTCATTTACAACCCACACTCCAAGTGCTCACTGTGCAACATGTTTGCCTTAAATCTGATGGGGTCAGCTCTGTTTGTCTGTCAGCAAACCACTCGACAGACCTTTGGGTAATGTTCAGAAATTATTCATTAGTAAAATCCATGATCAGTGCCACAGCTAATCCACATTAGCCAACACATGAATAGCTATAATTTAGTCAATTTTGCAGCGACTGAGTTTCAATTTGCTATATTTGCAGCACCATGAAACAATTGCATGAGATTGTGCATCGTTGCTCAATATAAAAGGTTCTTAGTTCAAAACTCAGATGAAAGGCGGTGGGAGGAATGTTCAGCCTTTAAATGTGTCTGTTATTGCTTTTATGAAACTTCTGCTCTTTTATTAAAGTCTTAAATTAGAAAGCCATTATTGACTGAAGCAAATGTCACCTGATGGCTCACGCGGTGAGAGCAGAAAGACAAGGTCATCTGAGGATACACTTAAAGTGACAGAGCTAGACGAGTCAGAAACTAATCCACATTGCCACAGAACATTCCTCAGCTTTTCCACTACGGAAAAGAAAGCATTGCTCCAAATTTACCACCAGATCACACTAAGATGGATCATTCACGCAGCCAGAAACTCTAAATAACCCCCGACCAGACCAAGACAGGACCTCAGCTATTTCTGTTTCTGTTGTGGCAAAATATCAAGGAAAATATTAGTCAAACTTGCCATTTGTGTGTAAAAGAGATCAGACAGATTAGGAAGTGCTGAAGTCTAACCAAGGCCTTATGAACCGCGAGGTTTTCATCCACAGCTGAAAGCCAGCGCAGACCCAGATGTGCCCTGTGGAGCTCGGGCAACTTTGAATGTGATTTCCTCTCTTAAGCCTTTAGTGTAGGTAAAGGAATTATAGGCGATCAAACCTCTTAGCCCTTCTACTTGTGGGATTTGATGTGCATTACTGACAATGAGAAATGGTCTGCCTGAAACACAATATCGCACATCAGTGGAAGATGGAGAGGAAGGAGGGTGAGTGGTATGGGGGCGATACTGGCAAACAAATTGGACTTTCTAACCTTCTAGTTAACAGGAGCTTCTGGAAAGATTGTGAAGAAAATCAGAAAAAAATAAAGATTTTGTGAACAGCTGACTATAAAAATAAAATAAAATAAAATAAAAARGAAAGAAATGTAAAACAGAGTTGTGGTAGTTAGCTGGTAAGGGATGCATGGAACTAGTAACTCGAGCAAGTCCTTGGGTTAAACTGTTTTTAATTAAAGTATTTTAGTAGGTATGATTTAAGTTTTGGCTGAAAATGAGAGTTTCTGAACCAGTTGTTTACAAAAGATTATGTTGACTACACAAGGTTATGTTGAATGTCAGCAACGATTTGTGTAAATGTGTACTTTTTCTTTCAGCAAGTTAAATATCACAACAAATAGGTAAAACACTCAGTTACAATGAAAAAAATATATAACCTTTGTGAAAATCTAAGCAGACAAAGCGACAAAATGTTGGCGTGTGAGTTGCATATAAAGTGCAAAGATTGTGAAAAAAGTTTCTTTGCAAAAAAATGTGTGAAATTGTGACTTAAAGTTGCAAAATACAATAAGATATGGATTTTTGTCTTAATTGAGATCTGCGTAAAAGTACACCAATATAGACAATTTAGCAATTCCAGTAACCAAAATAGCATATATTTTTTTCCATTGCACCTATAAATCAACATTTTCTAACAGATATATTGGAATCAGATTAAGCATTTGCAAAACATATTGAAATCCATCTCTTCTGTTAAAAACAGGGGTAATAGCAAGCAAAAAAAGAAAGAAAGAAAGAAAGAAAGAAAGAAAGAAAGAAAGAAAGAAAGAAAGAAAGAAAGAAAGAAAGAAAGAAAGAAAGAAAGAAAGACTGGAAAGTGTAATTGGTACATAGCTTTGGATAAAAAAGTGAATGCACTCAAATAAAAAAAAATACGTAAAATTAAAGATCTAGTATTGTTCAATAAAAAGTAACAAATTTTAAATTTTAATTGGACCCAATTCAAATAAACCTTTTGCATTCAGTCCTAAATGCTAAAGGATACAGCTAAGTGGGTCAAAACTTAGTATAACTCTAACACCTGAAACAATGGTGTGTAGGTCTGACTGTAAAAGTAAAGAAAAACTCACCAAATATTAGCTAAAACCCAACTATACACAACAGCAAACTCATTTGCATGGTTTACTGTTCAAACAGTATTGGGAATGTACAAATAAATATCCCTAAATCCTGAAATTTGGTGAAACAATAAAAAATCTAGTGGATAAGAAATGTAAAAAAAATTATAATTATAAAATAAAGGAACAGTTGTAATACTTTAAAACTTGAATTTATGTTTGAAAAAAAAAAAAACACCAATTGAACAAGTAGAAAGTCTACAACTTTGTCCAGAAAGAACACTTTATATGTAAGAAAAATATTAGAAGAATATCTATAGTACCTTTACTTTGTATTGCATTTTCACTCCATTACCATGAAGGGTAAGAGACAGATTGCATTCGTACAGATGATAGAATAAATTCTTTGAATCATTTATAAGATCTAAACTTTGGAAATGCACTTTGGTTCAAAAAAAGTGAAATTTGCTGCTGAGTCATCACTGGTAGTTTCTACTTTGAAACGATGTTAGATTCTTTTATGTGAGCCTCTGTAAAGTTGGTATATACTGTTATATTTCTAAAGAGTCTTAAATGAAAAGTGAATGAAAAGAATGATGTAACTCTTCTGCCCGACATGCTCCGAGACAGAAAAGGAGAAAGGTGAAATCAAACCTTTATTTGCTGTAACTCTCCTGCAATAGACATTTTCACCTCACTGTATTCAGCCTTACCCTGGCTTATCTSTGCCCTTGCCCATGATATAATTGAGCTTTTCAAAGTGGCGGCACATTATAAGCCTCACATATTGATATACATTTGAAAATGACTTCAATTTCAGGCTTTTATTAGCAAAGTGGCTACATTTTTTATAATCAGGGTGAATTTAGTGGAGCTGAAAGAAAGCAGATGTTTCCTTTAACCAGCTTTCACCTTGTAGAGGACGTGCTGCCTCTGACACTTATWCAGAACACCGAAAATGAATCTACTCGAGCCTTTTGTGGTTTCAAAGTCAGCTGGACCTATGTTGTTACTCGAGCACATCCTCTGCACATGTTTATGCACTCACACATCGAACACACTTCCCTTCTCCTGGCAAACTTTCCTATTGGGATTTCCTTTTCTGAGTTTTGTTTTCTTCATCTTCCATCTCTGTGGTTACCCTGTCCTCGTCCTCCTTCCTTGTTTATGGGCCTCTTCATACACCATTTTTGTTCTTTTGGTGTAAACTCATCAAATTTTAWAGCTGTATCTTTTACCTTTGAGTTTTATTTGCTAATTCTCTGCATGCCCTTGCCTGTTTGTATGTGGCTCTTGTAAGCCAAGTGTGGAACACAGGGCAGATGTTCATTTAGTCAGCTGACACCAGTGACCCTTTTTGCTGCAGCGTTACTTGCATTGGGTGGATCATCACCCCTGCAAAGGCCATCATTTCTTTCTACCCTCCATAGGATAAGTCCTGACAAAGTGCAAACAGGATGTGTATGTTCTGAGGAACTGCAGGGGCGGAAAGCTACCGGATGAGAACAGAGTACCAAACTGCTCCGAATTTATGCTAATGTTTGTGTTTTTATCTTACCTTTTTTTTTTTGTATTGGCAGCATGACGGCTCAGTGGTCAGCAACGACTCCTCACAGCAAGAAGGTCCTGGGTTTGATCCCCGGTTCGGACCTGGGGTCTTTCTGTGTTTGCATGTTCTCCTAGTGCTTGCGTGGGTTTTCTCCAGGTACTCCGGTTTCCCCCACCCCCAAAAACATGTACAATAGGTTGCCTTCATGCCCAGGCCGCCCTTGAAAAAGAGGTCTGTGATCTCAGTGGGACTTGCCTGGTAAAATAACGGTAAATAAATAAGTAAATAAATAAATAAATGTTAGAATCTGCTAAATTTGCAAGTTACATGCTAAGTTGAACTCTAAGTTAAGTCTAATTTGGACAAAGTTCGGTCCTCAATCAGACCAGGTATACAAGGAGTGGACATGTCTAGAACTGCCACCAAAGGACACCTAGTGGCACCATGGGTGAAGGGACAGATTTTTCAGGTGGTTGCAGAAAGTCTGTGATTATCAGTCAAAACAGGGAGTGAAGGTCAGCAGACACAGAAGATGAGTCATAGATGCATTAGACAGCATTATTAGCACTTCACAGAGTTTGATAGGGGTCACATTGTGGGTTTGCATGAGGCCAGGCGGTTGTATTGTGTAATTTCCCAGCATGAGGTGTACAGATGTCACAGTGGCTTGATGTCAGCAAGATAATGATAATGTGAGGACTTGTACACACATTGTGAAGGTTCCAACTAACTCAGACAGACCACACCAGAAAGGATCCTTGAATTGTGCACCATCACCCCATTTTTATTTTTTATTTTATTTATTATTTTTTATTATTTTGTGAGCGCAGGTATTACCCAGACTGCAAGTTCACCATCCCAATCACAGGCTGTCATTAACACTATGGTAGAGATGGTTACATCTAGAGTGGTGCTGAAATAACTGGTGTACATGGTCAGTGATTAWCTTAAGTCCGTCATTACCATGTGCACTTTTATGGTGACACCAAGGTGAATGAACCAATCCTACCAATCTTGCTTGTTATGTTGAGATCTTTACTCAGCTGAAGGTCTGGGATCAGCTTGGATGTCAAATTTGATCCAGAACCTTAGTATATGATGCATCCCAAGGTCCAGTTACAACAACTGTTTGCCAATTTACAGCAGGGAAGAATACAACAACTGGGTGACTTTGTTCAAAATTACCACGTTTTTTCAGGCCCGATGCTATCCTACTGACATGAGACCAGCAGTGTGTCCATAATGGTAACTTGTTAAACATTTGATATAATATTTTAAGTCAGAGTCCGCCCAMAGACCAGCACCAAAGACCTACAACATCATCTTGCTGCTGATGGAGTCACTGTGCATCGTTCAACTATTCAGCACTTTACACAAGGAGATGCTGTATGGGAGAGTGATGCATAGGAAGCCTTTTTCTCCGCCCACATCACAAACAGAGCTGCTTGAGGTATGCTAAAGCCAGCTCCATTTTGGAATAAGGTGCTGTGGACTGATGAAACTAAAACAGTTATTTGGGCAGAACAAGGGCCATTATGCATGGAGGAAAAAGAATACAACACTCCAAGAAAAACACCTGCTACCTACAGTGAAATTTGGTAGTGGTTCCATCATGCTGTGGAGCTGTGTGGCCAGTACAGGGACTGGGAATCTTATTGAAGTTGAGGGACACATGGATTCCAATCAATATCAGCAGATTCTGGAGACCAATGT
>NW_013952505.1:663716-668882 GCF_001266775.1 Austrofundulus limnaeus | reverse complement strand
TGTGTGTGTGTGTGTGTGTGTGTGTGTGTGTGCGCGTGCGTGATGGTGTGTGTTTGAAGCACACTGAAAGAGAAAGATGGAGAGTGGGGAACAAACAGTGGTTGGGTGATCATTCCGAAAGTGTCACAGGATATCGGTAACTGTGAGTCAGATGCTGAGAGTAAAATAGAAAGGATGAGGAAAGAAGCTTGGATGCTGGAAGTGTGTGTACGTGCCTGTGTGTGTGTAGGATGGGGGAGGAGTTGCTGAAGGATGTATTACGGAGTGACTGGACCCCTTACTCAGAGGGATCTGGATTTGTTAGTCAGAGGGAGAGTCCATTGTCCGGATAGAAAGACAAATTCAAGCCTAGAACTTTCTGTAACTAATGTGAGAGCTTTCATTAAACCAGTCAACGCAAAAACACACGCTCCCTCAGTACTATTCATCTGCAGTTCTAAAGATTCTGTGACAATTTTGGCTTTACTAGTCCTGCTTCGGAAAAACCCATACAAATGTCCACAGAAAKGTGCATTTTAGTTGGATAGCGTGCAATGACTTTGGGTAGTAGGAAACCAACAAAAACAAAATATTACCACCTTTACAGTCTAGTGATTCTTTTTTTCTCAAGCAGGTTTATAGTTCTAACATAAGTGCTTGTATTAAGCTTAATTTGTCTGTTTCTGTCTACCTGTCATAATAAGGGTGATGTCAGGGAGTGAGTGATGCACTCCCAGCAGGACACATTGACACACATCAAGATTTGTTTTTAAAAAATTTCGACTTAGATTTGTGTAATCTGAAATACAACAAAAAACATCAGTTACTGAAGACAAAAATAAAAGGTTTAGATGTTTTCCTCAAACCTTTTTCTTCTCTGAATTAMTGACAAAGCATAATATTTTTGTATCTTTTGGCTGCTTGTGAGACTCAAAAATCAGCGATGTATACGCATATACAGTATAAAAAAGTTGATTCTTGAGTGTGAATTAAAGTTCTGTGACACAAAGTTATATCTCTGTGCAATAATTTGTACTGCACTTATGCGTACATTTTATGAAAAATTTACAATTTAAAAAAGGAAATTTGTCTAGGATTCAAAAAAGAACCCAGAATAAATAAGATTGAAAGTTTCTGCCTTATACATTTAACTATGACAATTATGAAATTGAAAATAATTTACCTGCAGAAATGTAATTTTCCCTTTTGAAATAATGAAGCTTATTTTATTAGAATACTACAGAATAATAGCAATTTGCTCACCCTTCTCCTGTCAGGTAATGCCCTCGCTCCTACACTCCATTGTAAAAAAAAAAAAAAGGCTGATGCCACAGCAGTGTAACAAAATGTCTTTAGAAGTTATTCCTGGACTCTGATGGACCTGAGTCTTCTTTAGCAGGTATCTGCTCTCATCTATTTAATTTTATATACATTTTCAGCTGTGTTGGGAGCCCAGCTCAGCTTGTTGTTCAGGTGAACTCCCACCTAACAGTAAATGGTAACAGTTTAATTTTCATCTGTTTTTTTATAAATGTATGAAAATTCAAGTGCATAAAGAAAACAGACACACCTTTCAGCGTGGTTTCAGACGTATTCTGCTGTAACTAGTAATCACTGGGTTAACCACTCTCTGGGAGACGCTCCACTGACTCAGTGTTGTTCTGCAGTGGTTGCTATAGAGAAGTTAACATGAAAACACTAGTCCACATACAGACTGCTGCTCTCGCTCACTTCCCTTGTCTACACAGTTTTTGGTTTGTGTTTTGGTGTGTTTTCATGTTTTCTTCCAAAGCAGCAGAAAGTAAACAGTTATGTAATAAAAGCTGTTGTCTTGTGCTTTGTCTTTAGGGAAAAGTCAACACTTTCCTTCCTCTTTTTAATTAAAATTTCACTTTTCCCACTTATTTCCATTTTTAATTAGACAGCATCTTGCTCTGACACAACACTCAATCTGCCTACGGATTTATTCACAGATGAATAAACCAGATGCAAATTTTAATGTATTCATAAATTAAAGACCTGTATTCTTTAAAGGAATGCAAATATTTCAACTTTTGTGCTGGAGTTTTACATCAACTTTATCTGAGAAATGAGAAGTTCTCATTTTGGTCACATCTTGAAAATAACTTGCTCGACCTCACAAGGAGTTATTAATCAGGCTTGGCCACAGCTACACTTTTTAAGCACATCATCTGTAAATTTGACCACATTATTGTTGTTTTTGTGTTTTCTAAAGCCGTGTGGCCGTATTGATTTGAGTTGGCTTCATWAGTGAATCAGTTTCTAAAAGTACATCCAGTAGTTCTTCCTTGAAAGTGTCATTAAAACAGTGAATCAAGGCTGATTCAAAACAAACAGTTTTACATTTAGATTTAAAGTGTCTATGACATCAATGAATGCTTTTTTGGAAAGATTACATTGATAACATATCACAAAATAAATAAATACATAAAAATCATGACACAGGTGAACATTTGTTGAGATATTTGCATGTGAAGTAACAGGAAGTGATGTCAAAGGGGAATATCTGCATGTGAACAGAGCAGTGCTACAATAACTAACAACACCAGAGACTGTAAAGACTAATCTGATGTTACTTTAGAATATTTTCAGAGAAAGATTAAGAAGAGTCAGAGTTTAAATAATAATGTTTCAATAAACAAAAAACAGGGTGTTTTATGTCTTAAAGAGTTCCTCTATGATGTCACTTCCTGATTCACTTTGACTAAGCCAAGGTGCCAGTTGTGTGATAAAATGGATTAAATGTGAATTATGTCAAGTTTCTTAAATATAAAGATGTTTTCTTTGACTTTTCATATTTTAAGGATGTGCATGGCACAATCACTTTGATGGTTACTTTTTGAGACTTTCCTTAAAGTTTGTTCAGTGGTTCATCATATATTTTTGGCACACGCCAATGGAAACATGTGATAATGAACATGCTCTACATTATTACAGATTCAGTAGCTTTTAGATAATGACCACTTCTGTTGTGCTAAGTCACATGGTAGCATTTAGCTTCCAGCTTGTTCAACAGGCAGAGCAAGGGATATATACTGTGTCAAAAGGTAAAATCTTGGTTTGCTGTCRTCTGCCTGAAATAGAGCGGAAACGATGATTCAGGAGATTTCCCTATCCTGTGACTCTCCTGGCCACATCAACACGTTATTTGGCCAAAGGAAGGGCACAGCGAGGAGTATCGGGGAGAAGATTTTCCATCCGGGTGAATCACACTTCAGACTGAAAATGTAGGTGGCAGAGTGTAAGCTGAGGCGCTCTCAGCAGCGTGCCACTTCTTGCACAATGTGGGCATGTCACACCTCTGTGGCAGAGTGCTGGACTGACCCAAATATAACCCAGCAGCCCCACGCTGCTGGGTTCTCCTGATTCTCCACAGCTGAGTGTCAACACACTGGAAATCCATGGGCTGAAATCAGTTTAGGGAAATGGGAAAAACCAGTTGACAAGGATAAGACTGCTGTTAAAACTTCTTGTTTTTCAGACCAGCACAGTCTTTCAGGTGAACCTGTGCTTTAGATTTGAAATCTTTAGCACTTACAGCCTTGTAAAAATCGATCGCATCGCATGCAGGGATGTAAAAATATAATGTATTTTCAGATACTTTAAGAGGCGGGGAACTGGAACAATGCCCCAAAGATAAAGCTGACATATTTTACCATCAGGAATATGATTAATTAGCCTGTTTGTTAATTTATGCCACACTACATTATTCTTAACTGACTGATTAAAAGTGAATTTAATAATGATCTTGTTAGAAAGAGCAGTAGAATACAGTTAGATAGAAACATCAATATGTATGAATTGTGAAATCCCCGTTAACCGTTGAAAGCTCACCGGGCTCTGARGGAAGAGAGATGCTTTTTCTACTATATTCAGAATAAAAAAAGTTACTGATCCATGTCAGCTTTCTGTCACAGGAGTAAAACTCCTCTGTCATCTGTGCTCATCAGATCAAAGCATTGTGACTTGGTCCAACTCACAGTCACTTTCAAAGTAGTTTTGAAAACTGATGTTTTGTTAGAGCCAAAAAATGTTTGTTTCATAAATACAAAAAGACAAAGCACCTGTTTTGTTGCTAAATTACAGGATCAGTKTTGTTGTTTTTTTCAGTCTTTAGTTTTCTATATTGAGTTGTTAAGTTGAGTTGATGCCTTGTCACCCTTTTTGTTTGTTTTAATGAAAATATGTTTTATTTTTCTGCGCTCTTTGAGTCAGTCTGTAGTTCCGGGATCAATCCTTCTGTCTTTGTGACAACAGGCTCTTAATAACTGCCAAGTAAAAAAATCTCAACACACTTTGGAAAAAAAACTGACTTACAATTAAAAGCATCCATGCATGAGGTTTAGTGTAAAATGAAATAAATATATACAATAAATAAACTGCAAGAAACACGTTTAACGCTTTGAGTAACTCAGTATCCATCCATTTACTTAACTCACTTCTTCCCAGGTTGAGAGGCAGCTGGTGCCTAGTTCCAAGCAGTGGATAAACCCTTGACAGGTCACYAGTTCATCACAGGGACAGTGACCACCTGTGTGCAATCTACGATCCACCCGGGGGCTTCCTTTGGGAGTGACCAGGAAAAAGGCAGTAGAAGAAAATAAGACACACCACTTAGAATATGTGACAAACTCAAGGCCCGTGGGCTAAATCTGGCCCCCATTGACATTTTATTTGGCCCCAAAGCTAAAGAGTTTTATGGTTTATCTTTTTGTTAATGTATTTAGTGCAGTCTTATTATGATAACTGGCCAAGTTTCAAGCAATATGAAGTTTGATTTTTTCACTAATTTTTGACTTTGGTGTGGAAAGGGCAACAGAGAATCGACTTTAAATATATTTTTCTGTATTTGTACTTTAAAGTAAATCAGTCGTCTAACTGTGATAAAATGTATCTCTAGATATCATCCATGTCAAATTGTACAGATTGTCCATAAATTATTATATCATTTTGCAGGTATATGGACGTATAGAGCAATCTGACGGATTCTTTCAAGTGTTTGTATTACGGATGTTTTCAAAACCTCATTTTAAGTTTTATCTAACATGTCAGAGCCTGTAGGATGATTTAAAAAACAATAAATAGCCAATCAAACAGCCATCTTCCAACCTCTTCTGCCGCTAGAAATAATTTTTGAACTTTTTCCGCTTGTGCTTTCATGTCCGC
>NW_013952505.1:660726-663129 GCF_001266775.1 Austrofundulus limnaeus | reverse complement strand
TTCTGTCTCAAGGTCGTCCTGATGCATCTCAGTAATCCAGGTAAAAAATCAATTCTTCAGTCTGAGAGTTTCAGGCAAAATTCAGGCTTTTAAGCCCTGCCTCCATGTGACTGATACTCACATCACATGGCTATCGTTGACACCTAATTAACACCTATTGTTAACAGGGGGTGGAGTGATACTGGCAATAGCAGCACTGTAGGAGGGGGACAACTGAAAACGGAGGCCTCCACCTCTGTTTAATGATGGACGGTCTTTCTTCACTGCTGTGGGGATGTTTTTAATCAGCAGAGACTGGGAAACTGGTCGGAAACGAAGGAATGATGAGTAGTATAAAAGATAGAGAGGGTCAGGGTGGAAACCTTTGTAGGTTTTCCAGAGACCTGGGATGGATACTCACCTTCTAGAGTGGGGGTTCGAACCAGTAACCCACTGGTTRCAGGAWGGAYCCCTGCCTTCTAAATACACTGCTACATACACTTCTGTGCTTTAAGGAGAACCAGTTAAATGTTCAGGAATGCCCCAGTTAAAGCCCACGAGGTAATAATATGCAGACCATTTTTGAGCCTTATACATTTCAGAATTATTTAGTGTCTTTCTCCATTTAACCTCATTAATTTGTATTCTGCGTAGATTTATTACTTGCAATTAAAATAGTCCATTTAAATTCCAGGCTGCAAGGCAACAGAACAGAATCCCAAAGAAGGTGAATACTTTTGCAGCCTTCTGTATTTCTGTAGCCAATATACAGTATGTTCTTTGTTTGTGTTTATTTAATTTGCACTGTTTTCACATCAGGATCAGCTTTTACATTCATCGTTGTAATATCYGGACACATAAAACCTGACATGACTAAAATTCTTTGATTGATTACAAAAAAAACAGCTGGTCAAATATAAATAAATAAACACCTTAATCAACCTTTGCAGTAACACCTCTTAAATATTTCCACAGCAAAGCAACCAAATCCCAGGCCTCTCCAAAGAAGTAAAGACACAGAGTAGTAATTAGGTTCACTGTGCAGGGAGAGTTTCTTGCACCGCAGAGACAAGCTGTAAATGTCCCGAAGATGGTGTCTTCATTAAGACCGTTGCTTCTGTAATCACAGGCAGCCCTGGTGGCCGAGGATCAAATGCCTCCAGTATTCTCTCTCTGGTGTCTCTGCAACTCTCCATCACACTCAAACGATGCCTGGCTCTAAATAAAGATTAAACAGGGAGAAGCTGTGATGAGACATSGAGTGCTTCATTCTGCAGGAGTGTCCGTATGTGTGTCTCTGCATGTGTGTCTTCCAATAAGATGACAATCTGCTTCTATTGTGCTCATCGGATGCATGAGCCTACCTTGCACACAAAAAATAGCCCAATTTAAATGCCTTCATGAGCTAAACTCACCACTCACTGGTATTTCTTTTTTTTTTAATTTCGAAAACAAACCACCCTGATCCTGAAAGGTATTTAAATTGTTAGAAGCACAGCAGCCTAAAAATCTCCTCATCATAGCATACATGTGAAAACCAGCTGTTCCCTGCTTGTCAGCTAATTTACATTTCACAATTACGAAGAGGTCTGAAAGTAAAAGCTCCCCAGTTATCTCGAAACAGAAGATGGGGATGTGACGTAGCACCGTTAGCGCTCTTGTCCTAATTGATTCAAGGTTTGCAGAAAAAAAGTATACACTAGTTTGAGAGAGCAAATCGTGAAAAAAAAACACAACAGCATGCAGTGTGTATATTTATGCACAGGAGAAGAAAAAAAAAGCACGCCGCCTTTTGCCYGTCAGGCAATTGCTTCTGACTAATGATGTCATGTGAAGGGATCCTGTGAGAGGTGCTGCTGTGTGTTTGTATGTGTATGCGTTTGAGGTGGGGAGTGTTTGGGTAAGCTTTCAGAAAGGAGTGAGGCAATTTGCATGGGATTGATGCGCAACGCAGTCCCAGCAGGAGCCATAAAATTCAGTGGTTAAAGCCATGTTTCAGCTCTTTGGAAGCGTTCAACAATGGTGAGCTGCTTCTATTAAAAATGTGCTGCAGCACACTGACTTTGTGAGGCAGCTGCTTCATTTTGGATACAGAATCGTCTGCATTGCACAAAACAGACACTAGCTGAGGAGCCGGTACCTGTTTGCAACTGCAAACAATATCTCATCCTGTTGYGTTTGCTCTCTGCTAAAAACATTCACCGAGTAGAAAGTTAAGCACTCAMATAAAATGATGTAAATGAAACTGTTACATTGTCATAGGATTGAGTTGCAGTGAACAGGTTGACAGGATGGACACACTGGTCCAATGTCCATAGAGCTGGGATGGGCAACTTAAAGGCACAGTGTGTTGGATTTGTTGTTTTCAGCGACATCTAGTGGTTGAGTGGTTGAATCATCCTCCCTGGTCCTCCCCCCACCCCC
>NW_013952505.1:658634-660409 GCF_001266775.1 Austrofundulus limnaeus | reverse complement strand
TGATTAGACATGTTTTTTTTTTTTTTTTTTGTCATTAGTGATTATCTCAATTTCGGTTAAAAGAATTGACAAAATCCTACAAACTGTGCCTTTAAATGTTGGAAGGAGCCATTTATTTTTGTTGACACTACCAGAGGGCTGCATAGCACTTCTCACTTACCCAAATGTAATAAAGCTTTCTTACTTTAGCGAGCTGAAGTTAAACAGTGTAAGACCCCTTGAGTGCAGATTACGCTTGCTATTGTTTATGTTCTGTAAGCTTACGGTGCAAAAGGGGAGATGGAAACACATTTGCCAAATAAGTTCTGACGTTGCAAACATTTACCTTGATCAGCTGTTCCTGCAGTCCAATAATTGCAGCAGCTGTATCTGGACCCTCCTTCCACTGTCTTACCGGATATTCCTGTAACATGAAGAGAAATGCATTTTTTTTCTACTTCTCCAGACAGCATGTAGCACCCCCAATACTAGTTGATATGACAGAATAATTACAACTTGCCCGATAGTAGCAACACGTTCTCTTCATTGTCCCGAGGTGTGTAGCTTGTGAGTTTGCAACTATTTATTACAGCTATGCATAACATCACTGTCTGATGTAATTACACTTTGTGCAGCCTGGTCAATCTGCACATTTCTTCTTTGGCGATATTTTAAAAGTTTGCTCAAAATTCACATTAAAATCGGWTGGAAACACGGCTTGTGATTTAATTGCCTCTTCAAGTTCTGCAGAAGYCTATCAACCCCACATTCATTTAAACGAGGTGTGTTGGAGCAATGAGACTTCTAAAACCTGCAGGGTAACGGTGATCTTCACTCACTGTTTTGACTGTAGGGTGTTCCAGCGACTGTTTGATGGCACCCGCAATCCCACCACCGATCTTTTCTAGTGCCTGTTCTAGTCGTACCAGCTTCTTGCAAATCTTACCATTTAATGCACCCGTCACTGATCTGAACAAGGACCCAACTACATCAAAATCGGACCATTCCTTCTGGGTGCTTAACCTCATTTGTCAGTGAATGCGCATTTGCAACAACAGAAGGGCATCCTGTCTGATATATTTACTTTGTTTCCTCGACTTTGGCCGACCCTGCAGCATGCTGGCTGCCCAGGAAGCAAGGAGCCCTGCAAATTAGATTAAGATACTGTGTGAAACACTGGTTCATTCCATAATGCCGTATCGACATTGGCAGCTGCCAATAAAATTCATGACGTCTTCATCATCATCTCGAGTGGAATGAACAGCCCTGTCAGCTTGCACAGTGGGTGTGGGAGGAGAGGGCTGTAAACTGGAAGATGGAAGAAACCAGACCAGATACAGGAAGAGGTGTGCGCGCATGTGGCTGTTTTCTACACATATCCAGTCAGCAGACAAATAAAGCCTCTCGCATTTGGCTCAAATTAAGCATCAGCCTCACCTCAACTCAAAAGGCGACGRTGACAGGATACATATTCCAGGGCTAATGCCATTTTCAGACAAGTCACCCTGAGAGAGGAGGCAAGTTCATGCCTGACCCTTCTCCTTCAACCCCGGGTTCTGGATCTGTGGAATAGTTTTACATATCTAGTCGACCTGTCCATCTGACATGACCTCAGGGCAGCAGGCAGCAGACACGGCCAGGCTTAACCAAATCTCACGCTGCCTGGCTGAGAAAAGACTCTGCAGGTAATGTGGCCTGCATCGCTCCCAGTTCTCTCTCTCTCTCTCTGTCTCTCTCTCTCTCTCTCTCTCTCTCTCTCTCTCTCTCTCTCTCTCTCTCTCTCTCTCTCTCTCTCT
>NW_013952505.1:651818-658013 GCF_001266775.1 Austrofundulus limnaeus | reverse complement strand
GTGTGTGTGTGTGTGTGTGTGTGTGTGTGTGTGTGTGTGTGTGTGTGTGTGTGTGTCCATTACAGCCCGCTCACATGAATGTCTCAGACTGATTCCAACCTGCTTTTAAATGTCTATTTATAGAGCATATTAAACTTTTAACACCCAATATTGTGTTATGTAGACCTTTTACACATGCTGGTAGTATTTTGCAGTAATATACTGTGTATTGTTGGTGGGGCAATAAAGGCTTTTGTGTTTGGTTCATTAAAAAAAACATCAAGGCCCCATAAAATGATAGTTGCTTTTATAGTTTGGTTATACCTTGATGCCACCATATGATGCGACATACAGTTTGTTTATAAATGAGTAAATGTAAATGTTTGAAATGTTTTAAAATGAAGACAGATTAAAGGTAGCTGTAGCTCTGTTAACCATTGTACATTATTTGGGAGAAAATAAATCTGCATTCAAATACAATCCTAAAACAAATGAAATGTTTTTTTAAGAAATTGCAGAGTGAATAGTTTGAGTATACCAAATGTATAGCATATTGTCCCTTTATCTCCAAAATTAAATAAAATTACACAACTAATTAGATGTGAAAAGTCCTTGAAATTTTCTTCATAAACACAGTTCTTATTAGGAATTGTGYTGGATATGGACTGCACACATTTTGGTTTTGCCTGGAACTGTCTGTGGTGTGATGATGTTAATAATGTGTTTTGTATTGTCATCAGTGTGTGTTCCTATACAATGACTAAATATGTGTTTTGCATTTGACCCATCGCACAGGGACCAGTTAGGGATTTGGTGTTTTTCTCCTCATGATGGGGAGTGGAACCTGTGACTTTCTGGGGCCAAGATGAGTGTCCTACACTGCACCTCAGCCTATCTGTCTGTTAGTAAAGTATATCATGAACTTTCTGATAAATTTTATGAAACTTTCAGGACATAATCAGCCTAAATCCAGCCTCTTGTTCTACGCTTTGCTTCGTACGAAGGTCTGGACCCTCAGCTATTGAGAAGAAATTTCTTGCTGGAGGCAGGGACTCTGTTTAAATGATTGGATCTGATTTACCCAATTTCTATGACATATGTARTGTGCTAGCTCGACCGTGAAGGAAGCTAAGCAAAGAACTTAACCAGAAATTTTGTACGCTGTAGAATTACCATACTGAACGAGATGGCTGTAAATTAGATACTGCATAGCGGTAACATAATGAYCCCCGCACGCACAAATGCACGAGAACTCATAAGTCTTTATTCCCAATTCAGATTACTAATTTTGAAGCCTTGTCAACACAGACTGGCTTCATACACTTCCTCCGCTGCCATTGTTAAACTACAGGCAGACTGAAACAGCACAGAAAACTGTCGTTCAAAACTCCTCCTCCTGTTCGCCGGTTGAAATTTTACTGGACAAATCCTTGTCTATGGAGGAAATCCCAGACGGAGCAGTGAAACTGGAATTGAGTGGAACTGTGTAAGAAGACAAGGGCCATGCTAAGAAATAATCAATGAATATATCTCCACTACTGAATAACTTTTGGAGTCAACCCAATGCAAGATGTTTGTCACAGCCGGCTGAACTGAAAATAAAAACAAAAAACACAAAAACAGCTGCAGTTAAATTAATTTGACACATTGTGCTAAAATATGTTGTGATTGTAGATAAGTTGTTAATAATGTATACTCCCAGTGTAACTTATTGCACAAGATTTCTTCATAAAATTGCTGCTGTTAGTCTGCCCTGTCTGTTAGTAAAATATCTCAAGAACTACTAAATTAATTTTAATGAAACTTTCACATAGTAGTCACTGGGTGCGCATCTACAACTGATTAATCTTCGAAGTCAATCCAATTTAACATGGCTGCCACAGCTAATTGACCTTAGCAAATGCAAAAATGACTATAACACAGTTAATTTTGCAGATAATAATTTAACATTCACATGCTCTGAGTATGATATCTTACAATGTCACGTGATTGCGCATAATTTCATGGTTCAACCAAAACAGCTACAACTTCATYCTTTCTCAACATGATTGTCGTCTAAATCTCACACATGAAAGCAGCAGGCGATCTTTGATTTGTATTAGTAAAAAACTATACTTTTAATGTTTAGACATGTTACAGTTTTGAAAGTAATGAAGAATAATTTAATTCATTTTAAATTCATGGAAAAAATACTAAGAGAAAATGTATAAATTATAATGTTTTATGCTTTATGAACAGTGTCTAAACCTGCCATTGGGAAAAACCTATATAAATTGGTAAATGTCCATWTAAACAAATATTAACTTTGAAACACAGATGAAAAGAGGAACATTAAAGCTGTAAAAAGCAGTAAATCACAACTAATTCTGACTCATAAAACAGTAAAGTGAACAAATATTCAGCTGATTGTTACTGCATATCTGTAAAGCACCTAGTGTTTTATTGGTATGTGACAAATGAACAAAACATTTGCTTTATATTATGGGTTGGACATGCCAAGATGACTTCTGTCTAATTAAGGACAAAAGAAACTCTGCGACTATTACGAACAATCTAAACAACATTAGGGTACAATGTTCTACCACACAAACATAAAKGTTTTATTTTATTTGTTTAACAAGACACTGCGCTGAGGTCATGAATGAGTCAAGCCTTTGTCCGGCTGCACTGAAGCAATATAATCTGTGCATTGGAGGTCAGAAGTTAATGAAATTCCCGTGTTCATTTAAATAGTCGTTTAAGCAATATACTTTGTTCCATGCAAACCAGCCATAAATCATCCTAATTTAATAAATGTAGGAATAATGATGAGACGTCCAGCACAGACATTTACTCACAGCCCTCGTCCCACTTTAATAGTCACAGTGTAAAACAGAAAGACGTCAGATAGCATTTAAATGGAAATGCATCACAGACAATTAGGTCAAATCCTACCTGAGAACTATGCTCCAGGTTTCCCCCTCCATTCGGTAAAGATGTCTGCGTGTGTGCATTATAGGATGTGCACGATTGTTTCTTGGGGGAAATAAAAAAAATGACTCAGGCTTTCAAGTGAACACAATCCGGACAAAACTATGGTTTGCTTTCAGGGTTTTATCACCTGAGCCGAAAGTGCAGGCAGAGCAATTTTTCTTTTTGCCATTGTGCATGTAGGTGTGTGTGTGTGTGTACGTGTTTGTTTGTCTGTACCACTGGCAAAATATCTCATGAATTACTTTACAGATTTTTATGAAACTTTCAAAAAATAATCAACAGATGAACAATTGATGAACCATAGGAGCCAGCATTAATGTCTGCCACAGCAAAGYAAACTTAGCAAACACACAACTTTTTCAGTTTTACAGATAATGAACTAAAACATGGTCGTAGCTGGATTTGATCTCCAACGTACACTTCGACAGCTACCTGATGAACTGTGTTCGAAACTTTGCTGTTACTAATCAGTTCTGTCAGTTTTTTAGTGGAAACTTCAAAAAAATAATCATTGGCTTGAGATCTACAACTGATTAAGTTCAGACTCACACTGTGTTTCAATAAGTCCACCACAACCAACCCACATAGCAGACTGGTGTGGGCCAGACCTGGTGTCAAGTTGGCACTACTGGATGACCGCTGGCATGGCAAGTGGTTTGTCAAGTGGATGTGGGCCAAATCTGGCAATGATGGCACTGTTTGTATGATGACACATCATAATTTACCCAATGGTGTATGTAGTCTAAATCTGTCAGTACCACAACTGGCCCAGTGGTGCTGACCCATGCATGGCAAACTATACCTAGGCCCCCAAAGGGCTGTCATTCCTTGCRGTGTCTGGGCCAAGCGCTACTGCTCAGGTATGGATTTGTGGGCCAGACCATTTTTGCTTTGTGGGATTTGTCTTTAAAAACACAAAAAAGRCCATAACTCAGTCAATTTTAATCTAAAATTGAATGARGCAGTAGCTGAGCATCATCTCCAACAAATACGTTGAGCATAATACACTATGTAACAACATCGCCAGTTCATGTTGGTGTCAACACTGTTCATTAGCAAAAAAACCTTGTGAACCACTGGATTACCCTCCAGAAAGTAATTGTTAGCTGCACATCTACAAGTACATCTGCACAAAAATGTCTATCCATCAGTGAAGTTTACAAATATTAAGCTAAAAACCTAGTGTGGCAGTAGCTGACAGACATAGACATTAACTCCAAGTTTTAACAGATTATGCAAGATCAGACAATACRTAGCATGAGATTGCACATATAATTTTGCCAAAATGTATACACTTATGCTATTTCTCAATATAAGTTGATTGCAGTCTAAACTCTGGCACAAGACGCAGCGAGTGATATGCATTTTGCCAAGGAATGATAGGCCTTTGTTTTCTTGTTTTACCCTGAATATTCAACACATTTTTCTCTCCCGAATGTGCCAAGTATCAATTTGAATGCATTAGTACATAGCAAGCGTCAGCCAAGCCCTATATTTTACCAGCACTGTACTTTCAGTAGGAGGCATAATGAAGTGTGAAGGAGAAAATCTGGTGTTGGAGGAATCCCTGGTGAATATCATTTTGGTTTTGGAATCGAAAGAATGAAGCTGTTCAAGGGAATTTATTGCCTTTTTTATAAGACCGCTACAACTAACCAGCGCCTAATCAGCAGGGGTGTTATTTTATTTTATTTTTTTTTTTTCATTTCACATGTACAGTTTCACAGTGAGGAGAAGCTTTGATCAGACTCTTATTGATTTAGTTTCAGGAAAGATATTGAAAACACAGATATTTTTTGTCACATGTAGTTTATCCTCTTTGCCTTAGTTTTTTATTATTATTATATATCATCCCCCAACTGCGTACATTAACCAGCACCTCTACTTTTTTTTTTTGTGTTCGATTATTATCTAGTGCCCCCTAGTGGTTGAACAGCTTTGAAAACCCCTCAGAAAAATAAGACTTTTTAGAGATATACAGCCACACTTCAATCCTCATTTAGCAGGACCCTTCTAAAAACTAAAAACATCCTGTTTCCTTCTCCCATCCCTTTTCTGCCATTACAAAAAGCCCATTTGTCAAACACAACAAGACTCTTTGCTGCAAGCATGACTGGCCAGAGAAACATCCAGCACCGAGAGGAGATCAATGAAATCGGTTTGACTTTCAAGCCTCAAAATGCCACAGYACAAAAAAGCAACACTTCTCAGTGCCCTATCAGAACCCGCTGATTCTTTCTGACATTTCCCAGCAATTTCTTGCTCCATATAAATGTCCTCTGGCAATCTGATTTAAACAAATGTCATGAGTTAAACAACAACTGAACAGTTTTTTATGCCTTTTCATTGTTTTCCTTTTTATCTTGTCTCACTGAAAGCAACCTAGTGGTGGAACAAAACCTACAGACAGGTGTGACATTTTTCTTGTCTTTTGTGTTGATGTTAGACTCGACACAACATCCTCGTTAGCGAGACATTATTTTCTGAGTAGGTCATTGCATCAACAAATCTGGCACACCGTTTACCTCCGCTTTTGTAAGTCCGCTCGTTCCTCTCCAGGGGAGCTGCTGTAAAAGTTCAAAGTCAAGGCTTCCTAAACAGCATGTGGCCCACTCTGTTCCAGTGCATCCTGCCTGCTTCAGTGGGTGCTGGGGCCACATCAGTTGAGTTGGGCTCAGATCTAACAGTGGAGCAGCACAAACTGCCAAAATGGGGTGGGACAAACTGAGGGTATAATCCCCGGTTTCTGCATGAGAACATGACAGCTTTTACCCAGGAATGTACAGAGTGCTCTGAGCATCAGGGAATGACAAATGACCAAATCCACATGAAGTCTTTTAATGTTCTGTCATACCATCATGAATGACTCGGTACTAACCAGAACTGACCCATGAGGACTCATCAACTGTCACAATGATTGTTAATGTAATACAGGAATAAACACAGTCAAGTCACATTTCTGTACAAACATCAATAAACAGAAGATCTTCCCACATGTAACAAATAAACAAGGACTAAACAACAATTGTCCTGTAGATTGTTGTTTAATGTGTCATTTCTAGTAATTAAAATGTTAAACTAATGAAACATTTTGAGGAAACAGAAACAAATGATGTGGTTGCTGCGGCCTCATTCTTTGATATTATTTGCTGGACAGTGCCACCAAGTGGGAGAGACATGAAACTGTGATCAAGCAGACAGTCATAACAAAATGTGGTGCATTCTAGAAAGACATATATATAT
>NW_013952505.1:642614-651586 GCF_001266775.1 Austrofundulus limnaeus | reverse complement strand
GCTCTACTGCTAATCCCAAAAAGGTGTGTTCCTTACAAATGTGGCACCATTTCAAATGAAAAGAAATAATGTATCAACAAAAAAAAAAAAAAAAAAAAAAAAACAACCAAAAAACGGTTTCCTTTACGTTTTGTGTTAAGTTTATTTATGTATGTGTGGAATATCAAACTTTATTAAAATTGTATCCACATTTCCAAAATGTCATGCTTTGTATAAAAGCATTAACTTTGTCACATAATGCCAGGAAGATTGGTTTATTCTTAAGCTCAGCTTGGTGTGATTTTATAAAAGGTTCAACTCGCCCAATGCAACAGATCAGCACTGAGTTTGAACACAATGATCTGGCAAAGTTTTAAAATTTTATCCAGTTCAAGACATTTTCTTAATGTTTTAGTTTCATGATCTTGCTTATTAAATGTTTTCGTTTTACCCCGATAAGTGTTTCCTAAACTGTGCACTGCTCACCTGCAATGTGAGAAATATTTCTACAATTTAGGTTTTCCCAAATGCCTCCCATTAGCTTGCTGATAAGGTTTTATTGCTTTTGTTGGACGGTCAAACTGGTAATTGTAGTTTATGAGGTCACGCTGTTTATTAAGAGCCCGGATTGGTTTTCATTAGGAGCAGAGCAAGCCGTAAGGCACATGTTCAGATCTCAGGGTGTTTGACCCACAAACACAAGCATTCACTCGTAAAATCTTTATCATTGTCTTTACACTGAGTGCACATATCTGCGCTGAACTAATTAAATTCTTCAGGCAACATTATTTTTACTTTTAGATTTCAGACACAGATGGACAGTTTTATCTTTAATGAATAGATTATGAAGATCACACTCAGCACAGAGRCAATTAGTTAAATGAAATGTGCTTTACTTATTTTAGTTTATTTTTCATTTCAACAATAGTTTGGGCTCACAGACACAATACTGTTCCCAGTCAAACCATGCCTGGACACACAGAACTGTAATGAAGTGTAAAAATAATTTAAAATTTTGGAGGTTTTAATTCTTTGATTAAACACAGGATAAGATTAAAAGAATGTGCTTTTTATAAAATAATCTATCTGTACAGCTGGTGATTCAAAAAGAGCCTATCAGCTTTTTTATCCTTGTTCAGAGTAAGACAAAAGCAAAGGAGTGGAAACCCTATAATGAACAAAATAATTTCTTAATTATGATAAAAAAATTATGAAAGACAGCAAAGATGGCAGTAAGTTCTTACTGAACTTAAGAAGGGCAGCAGTGATGGCCCTGTCTGGTATGAGTATGAACACAAATATCTGTGAGTTTTAGATAATTTATCTGTAAGTCTTTTTTGTGTGTGGAAACAATTATTCTTTAGAAATAACCCAGAAGATTGCGATAGTGACAGAAAGTCTTTAAGATGACTGAACAATTTTGGACTGGTAAAATAATTTTTCAAATTATTTAATAAAAAGTTATTTGTGCCATTGGACCTATTGATGCTTAAGTATTTGACGTATCTTAAAAATAAACTCACTGGCAAAACAGTTAAAGAAGGAATGTCTCAATTTAGACCTGATTTGATTCACATACTGACCTTCAATAGGTAAATATTTAACTTTGCAATGACCTGGCAGGTTTAGAACAGGCACCACAGTGTTAGTGGTGGTGTCACAAGTGGAACAATGGTGCTATCAGGCAGTTGCTAAAGAGGTGGCCAGTCAGTCAAACCAGTGAGTGAAGGTCAACAAACACAGGGAATGCATCGTATTAGACCACATTACAGGGTGGTGAGCCTGAAGTAGCAGGACTGGACATCTTTGCTGTAGACATTCCTGTGAGGAAAGCAAGTTTCTATGTCACAAACTCAAATGAGTAGCATACCTTTGCCAGGTTCTTGCCTTGATAGTACTCCAGCACAAAGTAGCCACATCACACCAGCACCTGACAGAGTGTGATCGATTGTTGTGTGGTTAAAATGTACAGCTGCTGGAGATGGTATTGTGGCCTGATGTTGAAACTAATGGATTTGTGAAGTACCCACTTGACTTTGTGAAGGTTCTGATCACTCAGTTCTGACCACACCAAAAAATCACGTTTTGTGTCAAACGTTACAGAACCATATGACATCTGCCCCTGCCATGTGGGAACAGGTATTGGACTCTACAATCTCACACCATGTCTCAACAACTTACATCACTTGGAGTACCGGTTCACTATACCATGCATAGACTACCATTAGTACCAAAACAAAGAGCTGAATTTGAAGTGGTGCTCAACCAAGGGTCAATGATGAGTAACACCATGTTCAGCAATGAATCTCAGTATGATGAATATCATGTGTATATATGGCAGTGCCAAAGGAAGGAGACCAGTCCTACTAAACTTGCTGAGAGACACACCAGTGTTACTCCTGGCATAATGGTAATGGGAACCATATGTGACTTAAGGTCGCCTCTGGTGAAGCTTGAGGGACTCTGGTGGCACAGCTCTTCATCAACGACATTGTGTGATTGTGTGACTATGTCTTACCCCTCGAGACAACAGTGTGGTACAGTCTTTCAACATAACAAACCTCATTCACACAGCACGTGTGTCCATGAAATGCCTGTATCGTGTTGAGGTCCTTTTGTTGTCAGCCAGATCTTCTCGTAATTCCCCAATCAAATTTGCTTRCATGTAAACACTGACCCAGCCCCTGTTAGCGGAATCTTGAGGGCTGGTTGCRACAGCTGTGGACTGACTTTCCCACAAGAGAGGTTTTAAGGGCTGTATGACTCCATTCCATACCAAATTATTCTTGTATTCAGGCCTGAGGTGGGCGTAGGCCCACTGACAAGGGACTAGMTGTGTGCCTGTTCTGCCAAAACTATCACATTTTTAATTTGATCCTATATTGTAATCATTGGAGTGTAGTCACATGMCATTTCAATATGTGCAGTGATATTTTATTTCAACCACTTTGTCGGAGTGTTTAACTTTTTTCATTAGTAAGTGTAATAATTATTAAACCCAATATTGGACYTGTCCAGGGGTCTGCRACCTGCGGCTCTGGGGTCACATGTGTCTCTTCGTCCCATCTGCTGTGTCTCTTTAAACCTTTGACCAAAACTGACAAGAAATTAAAATATTTCGGTTTTATGTTCACAACAGAAAATGCTAGCTTTAACAGTTTTCTTATCAGTTTATTTGCAAATATGTGCTCAATTCAACTAATACAAAGCGTGAAACATGTTGATTAGATCAAAAAGAAAAAAAAACAAGTAGGTCTTCTGAACAAGTTTTTAGATGTTAAATGACAGGAGGACTGTGACTGTGAGTCACAGTTCAAAGGAATGGCCCAACACAAACGAACAACATCATCAGGCCAGGACTCAGCAGTTTACAYTCATCTACAGGTCAGCAGTCACTCTTTCAGCTATGAAGATGTTCTTATCCTTGATAGAGAAGAACACTGGTTTGAGAAAGGAGTAAAGGAAGCCATTCTTGTGAAGAAAAACTGTCCATCATTAAACAGGGGTGGATGCCTGCATGTCCAGTTGTCGCCTTCTTACAACGCTGTTGCACATATGACTCAGCCCCCTGTGAACAATAGGTGTGGATCAGGGCCCCAATGATAGTCAGGTGATGTGCACATGACCCTCTATAAACAAGAGTTAATCAAGGCACTAATGATCTATACTTTGGCTGATAGTCCTCTTTTGCATGTGAACAAACCTGTTTGTCCAACAGACACATTTTGTTAGTGAGCCAAGGAGCAGAAATGGCTCMTTTGATTGTAAAAGTTGCAGACATCTGATCTGGTCTTACTCTATTTAAAGTTTTATCTGACTACAACTTAATTGTATTTTTTGTGTGTCTTTCTGTGCTGATTTCCTTTATCTTGAGAAATAACTGTGTTAATGGAAGCTCAGAACAAAATGTGTGGGGGTTGGTTGTCACATGTACGTATTTACTGTATATATATAAAAAAGTAGAGGACAAGCAGAAATAAGTTATGGCTGGTTGTCAGGAACCTGCAGCATTAACAGTGAAAACATGATGAGATGGGGAGAAAGGGGACAAACAGGGAGAACAAAATTCACCACGGGGGGAACTACAGGAGTGTTGAGGATGGAGAAAAAGCCTATTCCCAGAGTCATGTCAGGGGGGCTAACACTAATGATCACCCAGTATCTCTGTCAGCGGGTCCATCGCAGTAGGAAGCGAGAAACATGTCAGCTGCTGAGACAAAATCACAGAATATCCATCTACAATGCACACTCCTGTCTGACGTTTCTTTCTTCTAAGCTTTTTGCCTTCATAACTGAAAGAAAAATATTGCCCATTGAAACACATTTTGTTATGTATTTACTCGACTAATTAACCTAACCGAGTCCCTGCCTCTGCTCCTCAGGTTGCATCTCTCTGACTTTCCATTAGCACCTCCAGGATCTCCAGTCTGCACTGACAGCCACTAAGAACCTCATTAGCTGTGAGGAGAGGAGGGGGAAACACAAACAGTGTCAGCTGCGGAGACAGCAGCACAACAGCAAATTGCTAGGGAGCTCATCTAAATGCATGTGTGGCTGGTGGGAGTGAAGCGGCATGCTGCTGCTGGTGGTGGGGGGGGGTGGTGTTGCGGTCGGAGTTGGGGGGAGCGAGGCTGCAGGTTTGAGGCCAGGACTCCTGCTACTGTCTGTCATCACAGCAGCTCTGTGAGGCTACATGAGTAATATGAATGTGACAGGCTGTCAGAGGCACCAGTCGGGCACACTGGTCCTGCCTCGACATGTCACTAAACACCACGCTGACTCGCTGCTGATGGGTAATTAGTGGGATGTGGAGCGGGACAGAGATGGGGAGTGAGGCAAAGCTGCGGACACCAGAAGCCAAAGCTGTAGGAGCCAGCAGGGAGGGAGAGACACATGGGTTTAAAGAAGTTTTGCTAACTACAGGGAGATTTTTTTATGGTGGAAATACAGCTGTAACTGGGAAACAGTCACAAGGTTTGTTAAAAATTGCTCTGCCAGCATACACTAACAATTGTTTATGTTCTCAGAGATGCTGATTTTAGTCAGGAACAGCTGTTGCTTTGCAGCAAAAATGTTATGAATTTTTTTAATCCATCATCTGGAATTCTGGTTTCCTCTCACCGTCCAAAAATGTGATTGGTAGTGATTTTAAATTTATTTTCGATGTGAGTGTCAGAATNTTCTTATCCTTGATAGAGAAGAACACTGGTTTGAGAAAGGAGTAAAGGAAGCCATTCTTGTGAAGAAAAACTGTCCATCATTAAACAGGGGTGGATGCCTGCATGTCCAGTTGTCGCCTTCTTACAACGCTGTTGCACATATGACTCAGCCCCCTGTGAACAATAGGTGTGGATCAGGGCCCCAATGATAGTCAGGTGATGTGCACATGACCCTCTATAAACAAGAGTTAATCAAGGCACTAATGATCTATACTTTGGCTGATAGTCCTCTTTTGCATGTGAACAAACCTGTTTGTCCAACAGACACATTTTGTTAGTGAGCCAAGGAGCAGAAATGGCTCMTTTGATTGTAAAAGTTGCAGACATCTGATCTGGTCTTACTCTATTTAAAGTTTTATCTGACTACAACTTAATTGTATTTTTTGTGTGTCTTTCTGTGCTGATTTCCTTTATCTTGAGAAATAACTGTGTTAATGGAAGCTCAGAACAAAATGTGTGGGGGTTGGTTGTCACATGTACGTATTTACTGTATATATATAAAAAAGTAGAGGACAAGCAGAAATAAGTTATGGCTGGTTGTCAGGAACCTGCAGCATTAACAGTGAAAACATGATGAGATGGGGAGAAAGGGGACAAACAGGGAGAACAAAATTCACCACGGGGGGAACTACAGGAGTGTTGAGGATGGAGAAAAAGCCTATTCCCAGAGTCATGTCAGGGGGGCTAACACTAATGATCACCCAGTATCTCTGTCAGCGGGTCCATCGCAGTAGGAAGCGAGAAACATGTCAGCTGCTGAGACAAAATCACAGAATATCCATCTACAATGCACACTCCTGTCTGACGTTTCTTTCTTCTAAGCTTTTTGCCTTCATAACTGAAAGAAAAATATTGCCCATTGAAACACATTTTGTTATGTATTTACTCGACTAATTAACCTAACCGAGTCCCTGCCTCTGCTCCTCAGGTTGCATCTCTCTGACTTTCCATTAGCACCTCCAGGATCTCCAGTCTGCACTGACAGCCACTAAGAACCTCATTAGCTGTGAGGAGAGGAGGGGGAAACACAAACAGTGTCAGCTGCGGAGACAGCAGCACAACAGCAAATTGCTAGGGAGCTCATCTAAATGCATGTGTGGCTGGTGGGAGTGAAGCGGCATGCTGCTGCTGGTGGTGGGGGGGGGTGGTGTTGCGGTCGGAGTTGGGGGGAGCGAGGCTGCAGGTTTGAGGCCAGGACTCCTGCTACTGTCTGTCATCACAGCAGCTCTGTGAGGCTACATGAGTAATATGAATGTGACAGGCTGTCAGAGGCACCAGTCGGGCACACTGGTCCTGCCTCGACATGTCACTAAACACCACGCTGACTCGCTGCTGATGGGTAATTAGTGGGATGTGGAGCGGGACAGAGATGGGGAGTGAGGCAAAGCTGCGGACACCAGAAGCCAAAGCTGTAGGAGCCAGCAGGGAGGGAGAGACACATGGGTTTAAAGAAGTTTTGCTAACTACAGGGAGATTTTTTTATGGTGGAAATACAGCTGTAACTGGGAAACAGTCACAAGGTTTGTTAAAAATTGCTCTGCCAGCATACACTAACAATTGTTTATGTTCTCAGAGATGCTGATTTTAGTCAGGAACAGCTGTTGCTTTGCAGCAAAAATGTTATGAATTTTTTTAATCCATCATCTGGAATTCTGGTTTCCTCTCACCGTCCAAAAATGTGATTGGTAGTGATTTTAAATTTATTTTCGATGTGAGTGTCAGAATGGTAATGGTACTGAACTTAGAAGAATAAGACTAAGAATAAGTGCTTGTTGGTCTCCATGCACCTGGTGGACTGGCGACCTGTCCAGGGTGTACCCATCCACATGCTCCTGCAGACAAATGTTAGCATCATGTGACCCTCAAAGCAGGTTTAGAAAAGGGATGGATGATTTTAGACACTCACTGATAAAATGTCTGTGATTTTCACAAAYATAAAACAAATAAAAATTGAAACCTTTAAAACAAAACTGAACCATACATTTTGTGAACTTTTTCACTCCTAGTGTATAAGGCACATGCTAAACTCAAGKCCCGCTTTACTGATAGTCTGATAGTCTCGGTTTGACTGGGTACCAAAATTGTACGTACATTGTCGGTGTGTGGTTCACATTCACACTGCACTTTGTCAAATAAATGAAACCCTGTGAACAACCTGTTCCTCCCCTCACCTGTGGTGGTGCTGCACCAAGACCCACTTCAGGAAAAAACACAAAAACCTCAGAAGAAGACATGAAGCATAACTTTCTTCTTCAAAWATGTAAACAAACATGGGTGATGTAAGATTTAAGTGGTTGTAGGATTTATTTATTTTTTATTTTTGGCAAATGTACCAAACACTCTTCAACAATAGGCTCAGTATGAGCTGAAGATGATGCGAACTGTGGAGWATGTTGTTTTTCACACAAGGYGGCTGAGATGACTCCGTATCTGAGGCGTTGTTCACTGAGTAGGAGTGCTTCCAATTTCACAGTAGTGATGTTCACCTTACACAGACGTCGAGTGAGGTGTTTACAAGATGTGAGTAACTTTATTACTGTAATTACTCTGAATGTCCTGTGGTATTGTCCACTTCCTGCTTTTGGAGCCGTCTCTGGTCCGCTTGGCATTCACACATACAATTGAACCGTACAAAGTTCAATTTAGCTACACAAAGACCTAGTTTTTTTTCTCACCTCAGTAGAAAAAATTTCTTAATATGAGTTTCTTAATTTCTTCATCATCAGTGATTTTTTTTTTTGTTATATAAAGAGGAAAGAGGAAAAGAGAAAAAAAGAAAGGGGAAATGTAGTTAGAAAGACTGAAAGAGAAATTAGAAAGTATGTTACATATACACCAAAAAACACAAGGCCACACACCCGACATCTGTCTGCTCACCTGAAAATACATGGATATAATAAAACATAACAACAAAATACATATCCATCCAAGACCTAGATTTACTGGTGGATCAGAGTTCACATTTTTGGTCGCATTCATGCACACACCTCCCCAAATGAACCAGACTTTMAAGACAAATTAAACTAGAAATTGAATAAAGCGGACTAAACAGGGCTGTTGTGAATACACCCTTAGTCAATCATACATGTAGCGTTTTTTCAGTATTTATGAGAAAACATGCTAAAACACTGTTTCTATGCAGGAAACACCAYGTAGAGCTCAGTTATTATTTGTCRRTGRTGCTGTAGCAATGAYATRAGGAATGTTTCATGTTTAGTCGAATTTAAACTSAAATTGTTGAAGTGAATTACAACTGGCCCTTTGAGGGCCACCATAATGCTCATGTGGCTCTCAGTGAAAATGAGTTTTACACCCCTGACATAAGGGAATAAAAATAGACTGGGTTTTGTTTTATTCTTCTATGTTTCTTCTAATATGTTTTTGTTTTTGTCCTGTTACTGTGGTTTTCTCTGTTTCAGTTACTCCCTGCTCCATTCATTGCTTGCTCAATAAGAGCCAAAATTATTTTCTKATTTGTCCCAGTCTTCATCATTTCTTGTTATAGTTTTTACATGACCTCAGTTACTTGATTTTATTTAATCAGCTGTTTCTGAGTATGTCCTCTCTGTTTGTTGGTTTTSATTATTTGGAACCAGATCATCTGGTTTTATCAACCAGTCAGTTTCTGTTGGTGAGAATTAACTCAGGCAGTCTCCAGATGTCTCCCAGACTAATGATGATGCATTCAAGTCACAAAATTAAATGATAGTCAAATGCAGTAACATTTTTTTGGAAATAAATACAACCACCATTTATTATGGAAATAATGAGCCC
>NW_013952505.1:640740-642206 GCF_001266775.1 Austrofundulus limnaeus | reverse complement strand
ATAATAATAATAATAATAATGATAAAACAAAAAAATTAATTAATTATTTAATAAATAATAGCTGTTGAAGTCAGAGATGAGGAAGAATAACAATGATGTTGTAGGCCAAGACAGAAGCCAGGGCTTTAAGTCAGTTACCTCGGGTTTATTTTGCTTCCAAAGTGTGCAAACACCATGCTGTGATCATCTGATCAGGCAGACGGAGAAGCAGCTTCATAATGATGGTGTGTCACCCCGAGGGCAGGACTCAGAGCTTCACGGGGCTGGAGGTCTGGCCAGGATAACAACAGGCTCCTGGCAACAAGTTGTGATAGATGAGCCATGTAAAATGGTTAATGCACGATGAGCCTCTCGAGGAGCGTAAATTCAGTCAACTGGCACTTAAGCAACAATGTGTGCATGTGTGTGTGTGTGTGTGTGTGTGTGTGTGTGTGTGTGTGTGTGTGTGTGTGCTTGGAAGTGCTAAAGTAACAAAGTGTAACACAGACTGACTGTGGAATTTATATGTCTTCTTCCACCTAATAATAAATTTGTCTGGGTGATTAATGTTACAATTCTTATTCCACGGAAAAATACCGTAAATCGGACTCGCCTTGGAGTCAACAATCCTGATGAAGTCGTCTGTTGGTATTAGTCATACGGCTTTAAATATCAATTTCAGCCTTTATGCTCATTTCCAGCATTTGCATTTTGAAAGTGATTCTCCAGCTCCTTCATCCTGCTCTCTTTTTCTACTAAATGTTGCTGCATTTTTTTTCATTGTTTTACTGCAGAAAGGAAGACAACTTATCATTCACATACTGTATGAAGCTTTGCAAACTGGAGTTGTTTTGATTTGTTAAATCCACTTTAGCTTTGGCTGCTTTTGTATTAGCCATTAGCTCATCAATCCTGAAATGTCACTTCTCCAAACTGGGCTTTTTTATGTGTAGAAGCAGACAAGTAGAAGTTAGCTAAAAGTAGAAGTAAAGATGGGATTTAAAAAGACTTTTTAAGAAGTATCAACTCAAGCCTTTTACTCAAGTAAAAGTATAAAAGTACTGGTCTTAAAAAGACCTAAAATATATAAATAAAAATGATAAAAATTAAGACTTTTATTTAAAAGGACTTATGATGTTTAACTTTTAGTATTTTATTTTTTACCCTCTTATTTCATGGTCGTGCTTTTAACTAACACTGGTTTATTGTGTCGTGTATTTATTTGTTTTASCTTGTAAAGTGAGAAGTGTGAAGTGATTCAACAAAATCAGCTGGATTCTTCTTTAGATTGTTCTTTTTTTTCACGTACAGTGCCCTGAGACAATGGATGTTGTGCACTTGGCGCTATGTAAATAAACTGAATTGAATTGAATTAAAGCACTTTGATCAATGCAAGGCATTGTTGGGAAGTGATAAAGATTTTATTTTATTTAATATTATAAAGAGGAAAAACTGTTAAGCAAGCCAAAATGAAATATAAATTAACC
>NW_013952505.1:633987-640730 GCF_001266775.1 Austrofundulus limnaeus | reverse complement strand
CTTAAAAGCATAATAGCATAATAGGTCTCTTTCAAATCTCTGCATTTAACCAATCACACATGTGAATAGTATATTGACAGTATAACTTTGCATGTCCGCCGATGACAGGCGGGCCCACATCTTACAGACTTCGTGATTGCTTTCTGTTTCATGTCTGCCCATCAATAAATGACTTTATAATCATACCCGCAAGACTTGTCTTTTAAACACCCTTTTCGCCGTGTTTCTGACCATTCTTTCCACGACACAAGGCATTGTTGGGAAGTGATAAAGATTTTATTTTATTTAATATTATAAAGAGGAAAAACTGTTAAGCAAGCCAAAATGAAATAGAAATTAACCCTTTAATAGTCTTTGTTCCACATGGGCAAAAATGGTGCTGTTTCTGCCTTTAAATGTTTACAGATGCTACCAGGGGCTTTTATTTTGAAAACTAGGGCATTAACATCCTCTGGTTCTTATCTTGAAATTGACAGGCTTTTAAGGAATTTCAGGGGCGGTTGTTAAATGGTTAAATACTTTTTACATTTTCTAATTGTAAGTAGCAGAAAGAACAGATAATTGTGAAAATGTAAAAAGAAGAGGTAAAAAGTAGGCTCAAATATAATTATTTCAGTAAACTATAGATAACCAAAATTTCTGCCTAAGTAAGGTAGTGAAGTATTTGTTCTTTGTTGTGTAACACCTCTGTGTAGAAGTGTACAAGTGTTACCTTTTTATAGTATTTCCACTTCCAATGTCTTGACAGCTAATCAGAGAAAACATCCATCCTTTAGCTTAACCTGCTTCTTCTTTTCAGGGTCACTGGGGTCCATRTCCAGCAGTCACTGTGCGAGAGGCAGGGTACACCAAGAGACAAATAGTCCTTCACTCTCTTACTCACACTTAAAGACAATTTAGAGGAAACTGGAGTGCCTGGAGAAAACCCACACAYGCACAGWGAGATCATGCAACCTCTACCCAGAAAGGTCCAGTGCCTGAATTTGATCAGGYAACCTTCTTGCTGAGAGGCAACCGCTGTACTAACTGAGCCACTGTGCCGCCTCAGAGAAGACAGTAAAACATAAATAAGTGAAGAAGAGTATGAAACAAACTCATAAAAAGTGTTGAATCAGCAAAAGGTTTGTTCTCGTTGTTCTTTTCCTTTCATTAAAAAAGTCTAATCTGCCACTGGGAAAAGGAAAAAGTTGACAYCTTCAGTGAACCTGTGTGCCATCCTGGATGCTGCCTCCAAACTCAGCACAGGAGAGGACACACTGCGACCCCAGAGAACCCCTGCTGCTTCAAGCACTGACCACTTTAATCTGCAACATAATAGGCAGCACATCCATTTACTTTATGTAGCAGCAGCACACAGAGGCGCGCAGGGATCCGGCTCAGCCCCTTTACTGCTGAGTGTTCAGAGCCAGACACTCTGCTGTCTCCATAAAAACCCCTGTGTCCCTGAAGCGCCCGCTTTCCTTCTGGCAAAAGCTGGAGCACAACTTCTCCCCGAAGACCATCAATCTGAGCAGAGCTGCCTCTGRAAGTGCAGGCTACAGAGCAACAAGCCTTCTCATGTTCACCTCAACTTTAATTTTATTTTCTGTGCAGAGCTAGAAGTTAAACAATGTGGATTGCAAAAAATGTACCAAATTCTGCAATGTACTATTTACATTTAGCCATTAATAGTGCATGCACATGAGTCACTAATGTGCTAAAAATTTATTAGAGTTCAAAATAAAAGACGATTATGCTAAAGTAAATATATTTCTTTCTATGGCCACTAGGTGATAGCAAAACATCACAGCTGTGTTCCAATCAGGGCTGCAGTAGGATTCAACAACCAAAAAAAAAAGACCTTCCTATGGAGCAGTACTTTAACCTTCCGCGATCCTGTTATTAAGGTTAACATTTTTTACCCCAGTTATTAAAGTATTTACAGTGAGACATGTCCAACAGCTGAAAAAACACAGCGAAATCACAAAAAAATGTGTAGGTAGAGTAAGTTTAGTTCTACTCCGTTCCCCCGACCGAGAGAAACCCATGGTCGAAAATACAGCTGGCCACAGCTATTGGAGGAAATTACCCCTCTAACATTTCCTCAAAATGTGAATCACTGCCTTTCCTGCCAAGAGCTACACATCTCCCCGGCCTGTTTTTTTTCCTTCCCCCTCCTTCCCTTTTACTTCCAAACCATCTGTGGAAAATTGAGTTAGTTTCTATTTGGAGGAGAGAGACGGCAGAGTGGCGTGCAGCCTGTTRCACATAGAGTGGCTTTCAATGAAAGATACGAGCAGAGATGTGGATGTGTTAGCGGTGTGACTGAACATGTCACGGTCTGGGCTGATCTGAGATAAGCACTGGGCGTGCGCCTGTTAGAGGCTGGATCACATCCACATGCAAGTTTGGCTGGAAAGAAGCTATTCTGGTGTTGTTTCTCTGTAATACAGGGTTAACCATTTTTCAAACTACTGTTGTAAATATTTGTGTTGTGGAACTCAACACAGCATTGTACTTACTCCCGAGGAAAGCGAACTATGGAAGAATAACTAGAAAGTTCTGAWGATTTTTCTTTTAAAAATGCCAATCCAAATAATATGACTGTCCCCTTAGGGATAGATAGAATACTTATCAACCAAATATTCTGTTATAAAGCTTTTTTTTCTAGAAAACTTCATATTAAATTGTGACTTACTTCTGTAAACACAGCATTCCTTGAAGAAGGGATGTTCAACTTACATAATGGAAGGGGACCRCATTTTTTTTGTTGATGCTACCAAAGCCACATAGCACTGCACACTTCCCCAACAAAACTGCCATTATAAAATGTTTTTTGTATTTGTTTATTAATCAACATATGTGATGTAAGTAAGTTTAGCTCTACTCCATTCCCCCGACCGAGAGAAACCCGTGGACAAAAATACAGCTGGCCACAGCTATTGGAGGAAATTACCCCTCTAACATTTCTTCAACATGCAACATATTTCCTATTTAAATGCATCTCGTTTAATGAATATGATTTAAAAAAAACATTTGTCACAAACAAAAAATAAACACTTACTTTAGGGAGTTGAAGTGCAACAATATAAAAGGCCATGAGTGCAGACTCCTTCATGGTTGTGGTTMTGGTAAAAAGTATAGCTGTTGTTTATGTACTTGTGATTTCAGTAAACTTCTCATATTTAGCTTTGTTGTAGCAGCGACTTATATTAAAGTCCTTCACGGCAGACTAAACATTTAGGTTTGCTTTGAAATTATGTTAATGCTATATCTTATTCAAAAAAGAAGTAAAAGTAAATGGTGGGCCAGACTGAAGTCACTCATTGTCCAGATATGGCCCATTGGCCACCAGWTGCCCATCCCTGCCTTGAATGTGTCCGTGCTCTCTCGTGTGAGTATAGATGAACTGAGATTATCTTATGCTGAAAAATAATGGTTTTGTAATCTTTTTGGTCAAACCTGGAAAATGACATAAGTTATAATATCATGCACAAGATCTCACAAACAGAATGTGTTATGAACAGCTCTCAGGYACCACAACATGAAATTGTAGCTCTATATGTGTAAAGTGGACTGATTTGTGTTGGCTAAGGTATGTTAGGTGTGGCAGCCATCTTCGATTGGRTTAATTCCAAAAGGTAATCACTTGTAGATATACATCCAAGGATAATATGAAGGTTTCATTAAAATCCTTCAAGTGGTTCATTATATATTTTGCTAACAAAAAAAGTGGGGTGACTCCAACAGGTAATGTTATCATTTTAAATAAAACACACAAAATGTGTAGCACTTGGAGTATGTGTTGAGGATGACTCTAAGCTACTATTTACCTTTAGCACAATATCTTAAACTGACTCTATTAYATCCATTTTTGTGTTTTCAAAAGTCAGTTGGCCTTTGGCAACCATCTTGAGTTGGACTGAATCCAAAACGTAATCAGATGTTCATCCAAAGATTAGTTCCCAAAAGCTTCATTAAAATCCATCCAATGAGAGAGAGTTTGGGTGTTTCATTCAGGAGTAGCAGGACTGAGAGAATACAGTCAATCTTACAGCAGAGAGACACACTGGGTGAAAAATAGACAAAAATAACTACATTGCATGTAAAAACTGTAAAAGTAGTGTCAATTTTGTAGTAATAAGAAACATTTGAAAAAGGTTTTGGAAAGGTTAAACTGCTAAAAAAAAAGAATGATGTTTTATTTTTTTTTACTGTGAACTATTTCTGAGCTGTTGAGCTTCAAAGAAGTTTGAGTTTTCTCACTCATTGCATCGGTGACAATTTGTTTGCAGCTTTGAGGGAATTTTGTCTTCACTTTTACAAAACTGCTACCAAAAGTCACATCACACTATGTCCTATTAATCCACATGACTTGTTTAAGTCTTTGCTTGGATTTTTCTTAAGCTGTGAGAGCAGTATTAATGAAAACATTTGTCACAAAAGGAAGAACAACAGACCGATCGTAATTTGGTAGCTTTAGGAACTTAACCTTAATTATCAGGCATGTAATAAATAATTTGTGACATCAAATACCCTTTGAGCGGAAGCGTCGTGATGCAGTAGTTGTGGTTGATATGAAATGGTCCTTCCCATTATTATTTTTTCATCATCTTATCCATCATTTGAAAATAAATAGTTTATGTACAGGACCTCGACATTCATACTGTGATAGTTTTGTTCAAATACTTGTACTGTTACAACAAAGTAACCTGATCTATAGAGTCATAATGATCCTTTCAGTGGAATTTGATGGAGCTGTAATTTTTTTCTTCATTTTGTTTTTGCGATGTTCCAACTCTGATCATGCGCTGATCATGTTGTTTTGACAAAGTGTCTGTGTTCATTTTTCCACAATGAACATCTACATAAATTACTGCTGAAATACTCCATAAGCTCCTGGATTTGTCCCTTCTTCCCCTCCTACTGACAGCGTCGATAGAAAAGGTTAGCAATGCGATCACATAGACGACGACCCAGCTGGTCGTTCTACACACCGTCATGCATCACTTTCACTCAGAGTCCACTCGCAATCAATCACAGCTCACCATAATGGAGCTGCAGCCCTGGTCGGGTTAGGATGCTATCCATCACTTTGAGGGTAATGTGACACTCATAACGTTTGCACACAGGCTCAGGGAGTGGAGGTAAATGAAGTGCTCTGTCCTTTCAAACAGCATATTCGACGAGCTAATGATGATGAAGATGAAGTGTTATTGAAGCTACATGTGCTGTTGGTTCTGAACTTTACGCAATGAAATTTGGTTATTTGGTTTTCAGAAGTGACCTGGGTTGCCTTTTTTTACAGACTCATCCTTTATAGCATTTTATTTTATTTTATTTTGTTTCTGTTAGATTTGTTGTCAGAAAAAAAAGGTTGCAAAATGGCAAACATGTTTCAAAAGCAGATTGATGTCTCTGGTTGTAAATATCAAGACTTATGCCACAAAACAACAAGTAAAAGTATTTATTTATTGAAAGATTAACGTAATGTGATTGTTTACAAGGAGAATCGCTCTGTCCTCTCAAAGATTTCCTGTAAGCCCAATTTAGAAACCCCAAAGCTACTTTTTTTCACATCCCACAGAGCACTCACAGGCATAGGTGGTATTTTATTATTTCAGTTCATTCTCTCTGTTCTAACTCTATAATTACTCCCTACATGTCATTTATCTTTGCCCTTTTTTTTTCAAATTACACGTCTGACTCTCTCCCTCTCTCTCTCTCTCTCTCTCTCTCTCTCTCTCTCTCTCTCTCTCTCTCTCTCTCTCTCTCTCTCTCTCTCTCTCTGGGATAGGATTTCCCTTGCAGTGTATTTTAACATACTCTATTTTAAACTTTCTCTCTGTTATTACTTTTCAGTTTGGGTTTTTCCTTTAATCATTGTCCTATGATCTTTGCTTTTGGTATTTTGTCTGGAACTGAACATAAGAGGCAACGTTAAACTGCCGTTGGATTGTCTAACCCTACTCAGAGGGAGAAAAAGTTGCATTTGTTTTTTTATGAATTTATAAAGAAGTACCACACAGTACAGTAAGCTATTTTTATCATCCTATAAGTATTGTAAAGTAATTATTGCTTGACATTGGCCTTTGTTAAAAAAGGGCCTGAAAAATGAATTGTAGAAGTAGCCGAGATTTCATTTCAAACATAWTTAAAAGCACAAATGATTGTTAGTGATGTCACAGATCTCTCTGTCAGAGCAAAACCTGAAAATTGTAACCCCTTCAATTCTACCACAGCAAAATGATGCATTGTTCTCTACACATCTTCACTATCAGTGTAAAATCAAGGCTTTGTAACATCAGGTAAATGTGTATAAAATGGCAAAACACAGCTCAGACAGATGTTCATACATAAAACATTATAGCTTACAGTGACCACAGAGAGTGGTCAGCTCTAGTATGATATCTTCAGTATGATATCTTACATCAAAGATCAGGACCAATATCGACAACCAAACCAATGCAGAAAAAGGGCAACAATTTCAGTAGGCATTGAGGGTGTTCAGAACTGTATTTAAAGCTACTCTATGTGTTCACCCAGGAAACCGTGACAGTTCTGAACAGGTTCATAGAGTTTCATTCGGACTTGATTGATGAGTTTGTGGCTGGCAGGAATGTAACTAAGATTAGACTAGAAATTTTACTAAGGTTTATGCAAACATTTCATAAACATTTGTAATCTTACAAAGTTTCACAAGTAACAGAAGTTTAGTTTAGTCAAATTGAGGCCATTCAAAGTGTTATCTACAACAGGTAAGA
>NW_013952505.1:631824-633252 GCF_001266775.1 Austrofundulus limnaeus | reverse complement strand
TAAGGCTAACCTCACAGGTACCTACCTGACCCTAAAACTAACCTGAACTCAACTCACACCTTGTCCTAAACCCAACCCCCAACCCACTAACGGTGTTTCCCCTTAAGGGGACCAGACTCAGGTCCCCATATGTACCAGTCAGGTCCCATAAGTAACATTAGGTCCCCACAAGTAGGTGTGTATGCCAGAAAACTGTCCCACAATGTAGGGAATACAAGTCCCCCCCCCCCACCCACACACACACAATTATGGAACACAGGCATATATTCACAAATAATACTATAGGATCTAGCAAGGGTCTGCACCTTTACAAACAAAAAGGCCAGTTTTGCTCTTTAACCCACTAAAAAAAGTCAAAAAATTCAAAATGTATGTTTGAACTAAAGATAGCACAACTCGTCATTAAGTTTAACGTATAAATGCTGTTTGCCATCATCAGTGTGTGAATGGGTGAATGTCTGTTAAGTGTAAAGTGCTTTGAGTGTCCTGGATGGATAGATAGGCGCTAAATAGTCCTTTTACCATTTATAAAAAAATATATTTTTTCTACCTTATTTTACTACTTTTTTGCATTTTATATTAATACAAAATAAAAGACCAAACATGTTGATAAACACTAAAGTATGAAGGCCTTCAAAATTATTTTTTGATGTGAAAAGTAAATTAAACATACTATTATGCTAATGAATGGGAAAATACTGTAGAAACCTGCTGGGTTGTTTACAGGAAGTCTTGGTTATTTTGTAGCAGGCTTTTCATCTATCAGTTCTCTTCCACTGACTCCAGAGTCAGGTCACAGAGGCAGAAGCTTGAACAGGAAGATCCAGACCTGTCTTTCCACTGCCATCTCTTCCAGCTCTTCTGGAAGGATTCCAAGGTGTTCCCAGGCCAGACATGAGACAGTCTATCCAGCATGTCTTGGGTCTACCCCAGGGTCTTCTCACTGTTAAGAGGCATCCTTACCAGATATCAGAACCACCTCAACTGGCTCCTCTCAAAATGGAGGAGCAGCAGCTCTACGTTACTGCATGTAATATTATTATATTTTACATTTTAATGTTTTTGCAGTGGATCTTAAATTAAAAATTCACAACTGATTTCAAAATTTTTACACTAAATTACGTAAAAAATATTTTGTGGGCTGGACAGAAGTCACTGCCTCCAGTTGAAGCCGCAACAATACATTGATCTATTTTCCTCTCACTTGTGAACAAAGCACTGAGATACTTAAACTCCTCCACATGAGGTAGCAACTCACTCCTAACCTGGAAAGAACAATAAACTCTTTCCTGACCGAGGACCATGGCCTCAGATGTTGGAGTGCAGATCTTCATCCCATGCAGCCTCTTCACACTCAGCTGTGAGCCTCAAAGAGCTGGAGATTACAGCATAATAATGCCAATAGGACCTCCTGTTCTCCTGAATAAC
>NW_013952505.1:628463-631379 GCF_001266775.1 Austrofundulus limnaeus | reverse complement strand
ATATATATATGTATGTATGTATGTATATACACACACAGTATATATAATTTTTACATATTTTTTGGTGGATATCAGAGAGAGCTCACAAATTTTCTCATTTATTTTATTGAATGTTGTTAAGTGGTATATGAGATATTTTGCTGACWGACAGACACGTGATCATATGCACACTCACACAGACGTAGTGGCAGGAAATGAAGAGCTCATCACTTCAATGATGAACATTATCAAAACTGCTGCTGTAATTCTCAGAGCACTAGTTAAATCTTCACTCTCAGCTATTTAGTTAAATCACCTTTGACAATTTACTGTAATTGGCACATCCGATAAATACARGTTTGTCTAAGAAATAGCTTCAGCCATGTGTGAGCGCTGACACACGGTTTTCCCAAACACTACCAGGGGGAACTGAGCTGAAACAGAAGAAAACCTAATAAAAATACCTTACTAAAAATGCATTTCCTTGTAAAGTAAACTCTTTTAAACAGCATCCGAGTTAGCGTCCTCTCTTTTGTTAGAGATATCACTGATGTGTAACTAGTTCATGTCCATCTCTCTGTCTGAGAGCAGCTTTGTTGTTGAAGTTGGACGTAAACTTGGGTAATGGAGGCTCTCGTTTATTAAAGCTGYGGACTGAACTGGAGACAGGCTAATGAGAGAGGCGCTACTGACAAACCAAAGAGGACTCTGTCATAATTGGTTATGACAGAAAAAAAATGTCACGAACAAAACGGACAGAAGTTCTGAGAGCCAGTTTTTCCCCCACTTTACTGTTTTCCACGATTTTCTTGCCTGAGTGGCCACACATAAATTGATCCAAATTCTTAATCCAGATTCTGGCTTAAATTAGTCCCTAACTCCATGTTTTTTCCTCACAGGAGCGTGTCCAGTATTGATCCCAGCCTGAATAATTAAGAAGCTTAAGCTAAGCAAGCATGTGAGGGAAATGGTACCAAACAGTACATCCCAAAATTAGGCAGTGGGTTGAAGTGAACAGACCTGCAGTGTAAGTCGACAATAAATTAGGTTAAAGTTTTGTAAATCTCCTTTTTCCCCAGGGAAGTTTTGTATACATAATCTGAAACAAAAGTAATTTAGTTTAGCTGCAGTGAGTCAAAACTTTTAAAGGTATTGATTCAAAAAAGTAAACAAAATGAAAAGCAAAAGTGCATATTTTCTTCCTGTGTCAATGAATTACAGGTTCTTGATTTAAAAATTTTAAGAAAAATCTATGAACAGCAGCGAACTACCCTGAACTTTTGTTTAACTACGTAAAAAAATGTTGAAAATGGTGACCTCTTTAGAAGAGCTGTTTAGGATTGAAACGTTCAACCACAGAGGTGGTTGGCCATCTATTCACTTGGGTTACTGATCTGAACCCTTACACTGAATCAGGACTCATGAGTCCAAGATCTAAATGCACTTGGATTATATACGAGTTAAACTCACCAAAAAAACAGCTGAATCCATGGAAACACTGCAGATTTAAATGAGGAGGATGCACTCACCAGAAACACTGCAGATTCAGATGAGTCGAATCACTGATTTAAGTTAAAAATTTAGCATTACCGAGTGACTCAAGTGAACTGAATCAGTAGAGCATTGGTTTTCCAGTTCATTTTCAGCAAGGGCCACGAGCATGGTGGTCCTCAAAAGGTCAGTTGTAATTAACTTTGACGTTTCATGTTTAACGTCAACTAAAAACATGAAACATCTTGCTCCTCGTGTCATTGCTACAGCTGAGCATCGCTAACAAACTAACTGAGCTCTATATGGTATTTCCTGCATAGAAACAGTGTTTTATGAACACTGAAAAGAACTATGTGTACGACCGACTAAATATGAAATAAATAACACGGAAATTATATTAAAAGTAAAAGTAAGAGAGTTTTACTGACTGTTGAGTTGTGGTGAGTAGCTGCCATCTTGAATTCTGAATTCTCATATTTTCCAAAAGGGAATTCCCACTGGAACGTTCCAGTTTAAATTAATGACTTGCGAGTGTGAAATGTTCACTTCCCAGTACACCTGGGCAGCTGCAAAAGTAGCTGGTGAAAATGCAGTGAAATGGAGATTTTATTTGGTGAATTTTGCTGGTTGCTGAGTACTTTTGAACCCTTTGCACCTCCACATACTGTTAAGATGCAGGTAAAAAAGGTCATGCAAGATGTAGTTTACGTTTAGTGCTGACTTTAGTGCAGTATGCACTTATTTTAACACATTAACACATCTTTGAAGCTCTCATGGGCCACATAAAATACTGCGGCGGACTACATGCTTTAGAGAATGACTCAGATTAATCTAAGTCAATAAAGAGAATAAATCTCTCATCTCTATGCAGATAAAAGTGCTTTGTTTACATTGAGAGTGGACCTGCATTTCAGAACTGCACAACAACCTTTCATAACCTTTTCTTCAATTAGTATACAACGGCTACCTTTAAACTCCTGTAGTCTTGTCATTTTAAAATCCAGTGCACTGTCCAACCCCKTGGCTCAGTGTAGTTTCCCAAGCTCCTGACCTCTGCTTCTCCTGATGGGACCCATTAAAATCCATATTTTTCCACTTGCGTCTTTTTAGCATGTAAAAAACACGATGCAGCTGGTGTTACCGTTGCTGATTGGAATACTTGTTTTGAGTTGTGTTTGGCTCGATGACTTCCCCATCCTGACTCGGTCCTCTGTAAAACTCCGACACGTGYTTTCTTATGTGGCCGTTGTGATTTTCTCATTTATGTCATTCATGTTCTGACGTGAGTTACAGCTGCTGCCTGCTGTGAGACATCGCACGTGTTCTTATTATCAGAAACACCTGTCAAAGAGGAAAAATGATCTAAGATGCAACAGCTGATGATTTACAGCGGCAGAAATGTTGCATGTGTGTGTGTGTGTGTGTGTGTGTGTGTGTGTGTGTGTG
>NW_013952505.1:626652-627908 GCF_001266775.1 Austrofundulus limnaeus | reverse complement strand
GATGATGTGGTCCTATTGGCTTCATCAGATCGTGATCTCCAGCTCTCACTGGAGTGGTTCACAGCCGAGTGTGAAGCGGCTGGGATGAGGATCAGTGCCTCCAAATWCGAGACCATGGTCTTGAGCCGGGAAAGGCTAGAATGCCTCATCCTGGTCTGGGTCGGGAAGAGGTCCTGCCCCAAGTGGAGGAGTTTAAGTATCTCGGGGTCTTGTTCACGAATGAGGGAAGAATGGAAAGGGAGATCCACAGGCGGATTGGTGTTTCATCTGCAGTGATGCGGGTGCTGTACCGGTCTGTCGTGGTGAGGCGGGAGCTGAGCCAGAAGACAAAGCTCTCGGTTTACCTGTGGGTCTACGTTCCTACCCTCATCTATGGTCATGATTTTTGGGTAGTGACTGAAAGAACGAGATTGTGGATACAATACTGATACTGAAATGAGTTTCCTTTGCAGGGTGTCTGGGCTCTCCCTTAGAGATAGGGTGAGAAGTTCAGTCATCCAGGAGGTACTCAGAGTAGAGCCGCTGCTCCTCCAYGTCGAGAGGAGCCAGTTGAGGTGGCTCGGGCATCTGGTTAGGATGCMTYCTGGACGCCTCCCTGGTGAGRTGTTCCGGGCACATCCCACTGGGAGGAGGCCCACAGGAAGACCCAGGACACGCTGGAGGGACAGTGTTTCTCAGCTGGACTGGGAATGCCTTGGGAATCCCCCAGAGAAGCTGGCCCAAGTGGCTGGAGAGAGGGAAGTCTGGGTCTCTCTGCTTAGGCTGCTGCCCCCGCAACCCGACCTCAGATAAGCAGAAGAAAATGGAATGAACCCCACAAGAGTGAGATCCTTCTCCAGGAGAAACACACAGAAACACAGCCACATATGTGCAATACAGTAATTTTCATTAGCTTGGTAGTTAGTTAACTGTGAAGTAGTTAATATGTTGATTCATGCCAAAAGCACTGTCACAGTAGTCATGATGGACACACACACACACACATTTGTGATGTAAGAAATAAATATAATACTTACAAGTAAGAGTTCCTGCTGTGTAAAATATTATTATTAAGGAGTGACACTTAGGCTGTGTCCAAAACGGCAGGACGGGTCCTCCGAAGGTTGAATTTGTCGGCCGCATACGTCACAGCGCCGCGACGAAGGACGTCCAAAACGGAAGACTCCTCCGATGCGTCCGACAAATACGTCCTTCTTTTTCCCCGAATCGAAGGACAGGTCTGATGATCCTTCCCGGCCCAGCATATCTCATAATGC